>NW_012114921.1:4245128-4247782 GCF_000951035.1 Colobus angolensis palliatus | reverse complement strand
TGAACAAATCTCTGGTCATGCTCAGGCTCTTTGACATGGTTTTCTTTACAAGATCCAGTGTCAGACTGTGTGATGTGACCCCCTCCCCCACAAAAATGATGAGACCAACACTTAACCACAAGCCACCACCAATTCTGCTGTGGCCAGAGACCAGGGCAAAGACAAACACTTATCACTCAAGAAAACAGATATGTTCAGAACTTTCTGATGCACAGGTTGAAAAGCCACAGGCTTTGAGCATGAATAAGGCGCTAGTAGACAGAGATATTAGTTCTAATTCTGACGCATACCAGCTGCATGACCTTGGGCATGCCACTGCCCTTGTCTAGCAGACTGGATGTCAATTGACTAATTAAAATGATAAATTCACTGCAAATTCTTTAAGGGCAGAAACAATAGGGTGTTCAACTTTGTATCTAGTACCCAATCCAGTGCATTGTAGCTGTTCAATAAACACTTACCGATTAAATATGTTATAGGAGGGTCTTCCCTGGGGAAGTTAACTTGTGCTTCCTTTTTTGCTGATAGAGTAGGAAGTCTCTCTAGCCATCTTGGGAAGGGCAGGGACGGTGACAGATTAATTTGGAAAAAATGGTAGCTTGTTCCCTATTCCAAGGACAAACAGGATGGGGCTTTTCTTTCTGATGCCTGGGCATATTTGCCCCTAAAGAGAGCTGGCTGGCTTTCTGGCATTCCCACGAGCTCTTTCCTGTCCAGCTTCTCTGAACCCTGTGATATGTTGGGACCTTGGGGTTTTTGGAGGATAATGGTACTAAGGGGACCTAGTGGTCTCAGGAGTCTAAGGGGGAACACCAGAGGCAAAATAGAGCACCAAGAAGACTCCCTTCCTTCCAAGTTCATGAAGCCTTGGGTGGGAAGCTGGGGACATAACACTCTGTCACATCAGGAGCCCAGCACTGGTTAGCTTGCCATGGGCCAGCAGCTGCCTATGATGCAACATGGCAGTAACCACAGCAGTGAATTGAACAATAACAGAGACTTTCCATACTTGAGAGGTGTTATAGCTCAAATAGCATTGCCCAAAATTTATATGTTGAAGTTCTAACCCCTAATACCTTAGAATGTGACCTTATTTGGAAACAGGGTCATTGCAAATTTAATTAGTTAAGTTAGGATGAGGTTATACTGAAGTAGGGCAGGCCCCTAATCCAATATGACTCGTGTTCTCCGAAGCAGTGGAAATTGGGACACAGACATGCACACAGGGAGAACGTCATGTGAAAATGAAGGCAGAGACTGGGGGTGCCTCTATATACCAAGGAATGCCCAAGGTTGCCAGCAAACCCCCAGAAACTAATGGAGAGGCATGGAGCAAGCCTTTCTCACAGCTCTTGGAAGGAAGCAATCCTAGCGACACCTGGCTTTGAGACTTCTAGCCTCCAGACAGGACACTATATTGTTTAAGTCACCCAGTTCATGGTACTTTCTTATGGAACCTAGCAAACTAATACAGGAGTAGGAGCCTGAGAGACCTTTTCATGCGGGAGAGGATTGTATACATTTCATCGGTTCTAGGACAAGGTGGGGAAGAGGAAGCAGGGAAAGGGATCATAAGAGAACCATCTGGACATGCCCCAATCTCTGTGTGAAGGCTCAAGTCAGTTTAAATTTGACTTGAGAAGGAGAGGACTGTGCTATAACTCCCCCAGCCCCATGAGTATGATGTTGAAGTGTCTCTTCCCATTACATGATGGACATAAGCATGGAGGCAGAAGCACACAGAGGTCAGAGAGGCATCTTCTCCTATTTTACCTGTGAGGAGATAAAAGCCCAGAGACGGGAAGAATTTTTGTCAGAGTCCCACAGCAGGGAAGGGTAGAGAGGGCCTAGAACCTTGGTATCTACAGATGTCCTTCTCCAAATATCAGCATGCCTCATCCAGTAAGCGCACAGAGCTATGGCATTTGTGTGAAATGCTAACACCTCTGTGGACACAACTGCATATTTAGACATCCTTAAGAAGGAAAGGCAGCTGGAAAGTGGATCTTTGCATTTCACAAAGTATTTTAGAACCAGGATGAGTGAGGATTATCTTCCAAGACTGTGCCTTCCTGGAGGGAAACCCAGCCATGAAAATGCTGTGGAGAGAAAGTAAGTGGTTAGTGCCTATACAGAAGCTTTGATCTACGAAACAATTAACCATTGGGTTCCTTTAAATAGAGAGTCCCCATAGACTGATTAAGTATGTGTTTTAGAAATCTTTAACAACTGGGGAAGGAGAGAGGAAGAGGATCTGGGAAACAGAGTCCCATTCTAGGGTTGGGAGCCACATGTCATGGAAGACAATCAGACAGGGGGATTGGTTGAATAAATGGATAAGAATTTATCTTATCCATTTATTGCTTGCTGCAGAATGTAGCCTAAAATAACTGTGTAAGTTAATGAGTAAAGAAGAGTCAGCTTTTGGACAAATCTTCATTAACATAGCTAATGCTGATTGACATTTTCCATTTATTTAGTGTTTTTCACATTTCAAAGCACTTCCCCAACAATTCTCTAACAAGCTAAAATTCTCTAAGCTGGGGTAACCAAGCCGTCCAAAGCAGGTCACTTTTGAGGGTGAAAGGAAGCATTCTTTGATTGTTGTTTGCTTGAGACAAGGTCTTGCTCCATTACTCAGGCTGCAGTGCAGT
>NW_012114921.1:4161795-4245078 GCF_000951035.1 Colobus angolensis palliatus | reverse complement strand
CTAATCCAATATGACTCGTGTTCTCCGAAGCAGTGGAAATTGGGACACAGACATGCACACAGGGAGAACGTCATGTGAAAATGAAGGCAGAGACTGGGGGTGCCTCTATATACCAAGGAATGCCCAAGGTTGCCAGCAAACCCCCAGAAACTAATGGAGAGGCATGGAGCAAGCCTTTCTCACAGCTCTTGGAAGGAAGCAATCCTAGCGACACCTGGCTTTGAGACTTCTAGCCTCCAGACAGGACACTATATTGTTTAAGTCACCCAGTTCATGGTACTTTCTTATGGAACCTAGCAAACTAATACAGGAGTAGGAGCCTGAGAGACCTTTTCATGCGGGAGAGGATTGTATACATTTCATCGGTTCTAGGACAAGGTGGGGAAGAGGAAGCAGGGAAAGGGATCATAAGAGAACCATCTGGACATGCCCCAATCTCTGTGTGAAGGCTCAAGTCAGTTTAAATTTGACTTGAGAAGGAGAGGACTGTGCTATAACTCCCCCAGCCCCATGAGTATGATGTTGAAGTGTCTCTTCCCATTACATGATGGACATAAGCATGGAGGCAGAAGCACACAGAGGTCAGAGAGGCATCTTCTCCTATTTTACCTGTGAGGAGATAAAAGCCCAGAGACGGGAAGAATTTTTGTCAGAGTCCCACAGCAGGGAAGGGTAGAGAGGGCCTAGAACCTTGGTATCTACAGATGTCCTTCTCCAAATATCAGCATGCCTCATCCAGTAAGCGCACAGAGCTATGGCATTTGTGTGAAATGCTAACACCTCTGTGGACACAACTGCATATTTAGACATCCTTAAGAAGGAAAGGCAGCTGGAAAGTGGATCTTTGCATTTCACAAAGTATTTTAGAACCAGGATGAGTGAGGATTATCTTCCAAGACTGTGCCTTCCTGGAGGGAAACCCAGCCATGAAAATGCTGTGGAGAGAAAGTAAGTGGTTAGTGCCTATACAGAAGCTTTGATCTACGAAACAATTAACCATTGGGTTCCTTTAAATAGAGAGTCCCCATAGACTGATTAAGTATGTGTTTTAGAAATCTTTAACAACTGGGGAAGGAGAGAGGAAGAGGATCTGGGAAACAGAGTCCCATTCTAGGGTTGGGAGCCACATGTCATGGAAGACAATCAGACAGGGGGATTGGTTGAATAAATGGATAAGAATTTATCTTATCCATTTATTGCTTGCTGCAGAATGTAGCCTAAAATAACTGTGTAAGTTAATGAGTAAAGAAGAGTCAGCTTTTGGACAAATCTTCATTAACATAGCTAATGCTGATTGACATTTTCCATTTATTTAGTGTTTTTCACATTTCAAAGCACTTCCCCAACAATTCTCTAACAAGCTAAAATTCTCTAAGCTGGGGTAACCAAGCCGTCCAAAGCAGGTCACTTTTGAGGGTGAAAGGAAGCATTCTTTGATTGTTGTTTGCTTGAGACAAGGTCTTGCTCCATTACTCAGGCTGCAGTGCAGTGATGTGATCATAGCTCACTGTAATCTTGAATTCCTGGACTTAAGGGATCCTCTCACTTCAGCCTTCTGAGTAGCTGGGACTACAGGCATGTACCACCACATCTGACTAATTTTTATTTATTTTTTTTGTAGAGACAGGGTCTCACTACGTTTCCCAGGTTGGTGTCAAACCCCTGGCCTCAAATGATCCTTCAGCCTTGGCCTCCCAAAATGCTGGGATCACAGTCATGAGCCAATGCACCTAGTCAGCACTCTTAATAATTATACTGGATTGGCAGGTGTAAACCAGGGCTGTACTAGGCAAACGGGGGCATGATCAGCCCACTACAGCCTCCTAAAGAGACTGGGTGACCAGGGACACCATTATTCATTCACTTATCCATTTATTCAACCAATCCCCCAAACCTGCCCCTTCTACTTTACCTCTATCCATTCTGTTGCTCAAATAAAAATATAGGTCATTCTCAATTCTTTGCTTTCCCTCACAGACCATCTTCCTCCCCAACTCCAATCCATCAGCAAATCCTGCTAACTCTATCTGCAAGTTATATCCCACGTGACCTTCTACTTTGTTTCCTTCTCTGATTTCAACCCTGACTTAGGCATCATCAATTCTCGCTTAGACAACAGCAGGAGTGTTCTAATTCATCTCTCCATGTTCTTTTCTTTTCTTTTCTTTTTTTTAAGAGTCAGGGTCTCTATCTGTCACCCAGGCTGGAGAGTGTAGTGGTGTGATCTTGGCTCACTGCAACCTGTGCCTCAGCCTCCTGAGTAGCTGGGATTACAAGCGTGCACCACCATGCCAAGTTTAATTTTTTGTATTTTCAGTAGAGACGGGATTTCTCCGTGTTGGCCAGGTTGGCCTCCAACTCCTGACCTCAGGTGATCTGCCCATCTCGGCCTCCCAAAGTGTTGGGATTACAGGTGTGAGCCACTGTGCCTGGCCCTCATCTCTCCATTTTCATACTTGTCCTTCTTGTAATCCATTATTCAAGAAGCAATCAGAGTAATTTTTCCAAAATGTAAATCTCATCATATCTTTTCCTTGCTCAGAATTTTCTAGCAGCTCTCTACTGTACCAATAATAAAAAACTAAACTTATTTTGGCCCTATATCTTGTTCAATAAGTATTTGTTAAATAAATGAACACACAGTCAACATGTATTTATTGAGTACATTTTATCAACTAGGCTCAGTCAACGCACATTTTTAGCTTCTGTCACACTCATGTCATCTTTGGAAGGAAAACTTCATCTTTATTCCTGATAGTTATTTCAATGGGAAGGGAGTCCCATTAGTGTCTCTGCGAGCCATCTTGCCCCTTTAGTCACAGGTAGTGATATGAATCACATGAGTGGTAAACTGAGGAAGAATATGGTTATTCTCGGTTGAGCCTCAATTTTCTTCCTCTTGGCAGCTGGCAACATTTTTTTTATGTTCCTCCAGGGGCTGGCTTATCCTCTGCCTCATCCAACATGGCCCACCACCAGGTGGGTCAGTCTGCCTAATTCTGGGTCCAATTATCAAGTCTATTTGGCTGTTACACTAAGCTAAATTATTCATTATCAATAATAAACATGGTATTTTGGCTTTCATCTGCCATCTTTTGTTTACTTCTCAACATGTTCAGGACTCAGGTGGAGAAGGGTTGCTACTTACTGAACTGCCTCAAAGACCTCAAATACCCTTGCAAAACAGGAGAAGCCAGTTGCATAAAGCTTGGTGCAGAGCTGCTGGCAACCCAAGGGTATAGCAATCTGGGACTCGAGAAGTGAAAGCTGTAATAGTGCAGTTGCCGCCTGAGCAAGGATCATGTGGGACTGACAGTGAAAACTGAAGTACAAATTTAGCAGCCGCATTTAGCCTAGAAGAATGTCTCCAGGAATGAATCACGAAGGGAATGTTGTCATTTGTGCAAAGAGACAGAGGGTTATAAGGGAAAAGGTGGCTAGAGAGTCTCATTTATGTTTATGAAAACAGATGGCCTTTTTGAAAAACAGAAAGCGAAAACAAAAGCATCATTTATTCTAGGAGTTAAGAGATTTTTCTATTGACATCACATCAAAAACCCATCTCTTAAGCTTTTTAACCCCCTGGGGAATTCATAAATAGCACTTCTTAAAATAAAAGCAAAATGAGTTTTCATAAAGATCTAAGTTACATAAGACTACCTTGGTCTCCCTGCCCCCATAACTTATTCTCCCTTTGTCTATTCTTCGCCCGGGTGCTACTGAAAACCAACACTCTGCTGGGAAGGGTTTGCAAGAGATGGCAAAGGTGAAACCTCGTACATGATGCTCTCGGGGGAGAGATGTACTGACTCATACCTCCCTGTGTCTCAGATACCCCTACAGCAAGCGAAACACTGGGTTGGAATTTTGATTTTGTTTCCTCACTATCTTTAATTTCTTTTTCTTCAACCCATTCTTCCCTTTGTCTTCAGATTCTGATTTAAAATAAAAAAATCGACGCCTCTGCCTACAGCTACAGCTGTGCCTAGTGCATGTCTTTCATTTGCTCTTCCAGATCCACTATTCTCCTTTTCCAGCCTGTTCTGTGCCCTGCAAGGCTGCTCTTTAACCACTGGGTCAACTGGGCTCTCTCGGGCTTGCAGCTGGGTTCAGCCAATGGGAGACTCAGGCAGGAGGTCTGAGGAGGTTGGGAGAAGAAAGAGGTTAGGGTTTCTATTCTCCTGAGGACCTCCCTGCTGGGAAATTGCTGTGTTACTATGTAGGAAGGCACAATTCCTTTGGGCAGCCTTTTGCTACAGCTATAATATTGCTACACCTCTCTCTAAGTTCCAGGAATTTCTCCTTCTCCTTGTTCATCAGGTCTAGGAGTGACGGCTCCCAGCTGTTGTTAGCCTCAGGGTGCTTTGCCAACCTAAGTGGTTGTCCTTAATCCTGCTCATACTTTTAATATAATCCCTTCACTACACTCTCCTCAATTACCCCATATGACAATGCCACTGTTTCTTGCCAGGATCCTAATTAATATACTATCTATCTGTATATTAATATCTCTATCAATAGATCTGTCTTTATTTGACTTCAAATAGAGCTCTATTTCTTTCTTTGCTTTCCCCATCAGACTTCTTGAACAAATGCCCTAGAAAGTTTGAGTTCAGCAGGGCATATTGGACTGTCAAACCTGGTGTTAACTAGTACAGGTTTTTTGGAGGTTAATTTGCCAAAGTATAGCAAAAACCTGTAAAAATGTCCAATGCCTATAGCTGAGAAATTATAATAATTCTAAAAAATATCCCAAGCAAGCCATGGATTTATATACAATTTTTTCCACAGGTTATATTAAAAACATTTAATGACTGGTATGGGCACTCACTAGTTGAAGTGGGGCAGGTTGTATTAATATATCAATGCCAACTGAATATCAGTGCTCAGTACTCACTGTAGTATTGAATAGAAGAATAAATAAAAGGAGGACACAACCTAAATGTCTAACAGCTAGAGAAATGTGAACAAATCTGGTATTCCACAGGACGCAATACAATGCAGCCTTACAAAATGAGCCTAGAGATGAATATTTAATGACATGGAAAGGTAGACTATATGTCGTTAAATGAAAAAGAAGATCACAAAATTTAATGTGGAATGCAGTCCTATGTTTAGAAATTAAAGGCAAACTTGGGTGTATATTTAGAGAGCTCAACAGTATTTATTTTAGTGTGGTATGGTAATAGATACTTTTTAAATTTTCTTCCATTCTCTTATCTGTAGTTTCTAAATTTTCAAGAAAAAATAAGTATAATTTACTGATGAAGAAATATCACAATAAAATATATTTATAAAAATGTTCAGGCTGGGTGTGATGGTTGTAATCCCAGCATTTTGGGAGGCCAAGGCAAAAAGATCACTCAAGCCCAGGAGTTTGAGACCAGCCTGGGCAACACAGAGAGACCATGTCTCCACAAAAAATTAAAAAATTAGCTGGGTGGCACTAATGGTGGCACACACCTGTGGTCCCAGCTACTCAGGAGGAAGAGGTGGGAGGATCACCTGAACCCAGGAGGCTGAGGCTGCAGTGAGCTGTGATCACACCACTGCACTCCAGCCTGGGTGACAGAGGAAGACCTTGCCTCAAAATAAATAAATAAATGAATAAATCACCCAACCAAGTTTTAGAGATGTACTACTCAGATGTTCATAAAATATTTGTTGGGAATTTCTGATTATAAAGTGTTTACTCAATGTACTGCCCATAGGGTCGGTCATTTAACTGATGGCTTCTGGTCTCATTTAAAGGTGGCTGCATTTCAAAACAGTGAGATGCCAATCCAACAGGGTCCTTGGGCCATCTTCTATACTCCATTTACTCCAGTTCTGCTCAATGGCCACTGACTACCTGCCAAGAAAAAGATGTATTCCACACTGAATCTGTTGCCTGAATCCTTAGCAATCCTTTTCAGATGTTCTATCTCCTGAACACTTAATATATTCCTAACAGATTGACTACATGTTATTAATAACTATATTGTATGTCAATCACACCATCTTCTGAGAGAAACTTTCCAAGTCAGTCATATTAAAAACCCAATTAAAAAAACTATTTAAAAGCCATTCTTTCTCAACAGTACTTTTAATTACTTGACACCTAATTATTTACTCCTTCATTTTTCACTCTGCCTCCTTTTCCAAAGGACTCAGTGAAACTAATTAGCCAACATGAAGCTGTATGCATATTCATGTGTATGAGAAGATACGTTCCTTTTAAACATGGATGTAACTACAGTATTTAGTATATAGTAGTATATGTCATATAGTGTGTAGTCAGTGACAATAATGTGGCATTTAGCACATATAAATACAATAATTTTATTCAGGAAGAGAAAGCATAGACCAAAGAATGCATCTAACATTGGTCTGAAGAACGGAGAAAGAAATGGTAATTTACTGAGGCTTCTGTAGGAGACCGGTCAGGGTGGGGCAGGTTCCTTTGCTTCTCTGATTGAAAAGATCACACTGCATCTACCTCTTGTTCAGCTAGATTCTCTGCTCTGGTTTCACCCCTTCTCCACTAAACACACCCCTGATAGACTAATCTTCACAATGTGCAGACATGACCATACCACTCATCTGCTCTAAGCCCTAACATGGTGACCTGTGGCCCAGAACAGTTGTTTTAAATGAATTGTTTAAACACTATTTTTGTTCAAAGCAGTGGAAACTTTTCCTCCAAAAGAAAATTTATATTAGTATTCAGTATATAAACAGATAAAAGAACTGTTCTCATTAAAGCAGGGGTAAAAGGTTGGAGCCCCCTTGGTTTTCAAAACTAGTGCACCCATCATCCTTCATGTAATTACTTTAGTGCTCCTCCACTAGACTGGGTCTCTTTTCTCTTTTCTTTCTCCTCTCCTCTCCCCTCCCCTTCTTTTCTTTTCTTTTTTTTCCTTTTCCTTTTCTTTTCTTTCTTTTCCCCCTCCATATCTGAAGGCTCTCTGAGCACCCATAGGTATTGCTCTACATTCAGGGATCAAGAATAAACAGACAAAGCCCCTACTTCGATGTTAGAGTCTAAGGTGGAAGTCAAATAACAAACAAAAATCTGACACATTAGATGATGATCAATATTATGGAGGAAAATAGAGTGGGATAAGGAGGAAAGAGGGTATGGTTAGGGCAGGAATATCTCTCTGATAAGGTGGCATTAGGTAGGGACCTGAGGGAATGGGGCAGCTATCCCTGCAGGCAGCTGGGGCAATAAAGGTCCAGCAGGTGCAAGGGTGCCTGGCACATAGGAGGAGCAAGGAGGTGGGTGTGGCTAGACTAAGGTGAGCCAAGGACAGAGGGAGGAGATGGGAGCACAGCATCAGGGTGGGCCCTGCTATGACAGATGTATAGAGCCCCATGGGATATGACAGCAATTTTAGCTTTTCCTCTGAGATGGGGAATCTATGGAAGGTTTTAGGCAGTGGAGTGATGTGAACAGATTGAAGAAGAGCAAAGAGGAAGCAGGAAGAACAGGTAGGAGGCTCCTGGAATAACCCAGGAGAGAGATGGCCAAGGTGAAGGTGTGAAGGTGAAAGGAAGTAGTCCGATCATATACTTCACATACTTTTGAAGCCAGAACTGAAGATATCTGCTGATGGGTTGGATGTGGGATGTGAGAGAAAGGGGAGACAAAGAAACTCTAAGGTGTTTTGCCTGAGTGAAGCAAGGAATAGAACTAACACAGGAAGAGCAGGTTGGCAAGCAGGTGGGAAAAAATCAGGGAACAGGCTTTGTGCATGTCAGGTTTGAGAAGAGCTGTTGCCTGTTTAGAGGGATATAGAAACTGGAGTTTAGGGCAGAGGTCCAGACTAGAGATATACATCTGGAAGTCATCAATAGATAGACAGATTTAAACCTGGAGGCTGTATAAGATCTCCAAGGGAGTGTAGAACAGAAAGAAGAGCCCTGGGGCACCCTGGCATTTAGAGGATTCAAGAGGAGGAAGAACCAGTGAAAGAGGTGGAAGAAGTAGTGAGTAGTGCGGTGAGGCAGAACCAGGGGAGAGTAGAGTGGCCTGAGCAAACAAAAAGGAAATGCTCCAGAAGGAGCATGAAATCAGCCATGTAAATAGTTTGAGTCATATGAGAACTGAGCAAGGACCACTGGATATAGCAACATGGAGGTCCTGGGGCCCTTGACAGGAGCAGTGTTGGAAGGATGGTGAGGAGAAAGGTTGACTGGAGTTTCTCAAGGACAGAGGCCACCTCTCATTCACTTCTGTCTCCCCCATGCCCACCCACAGGGTTCAGCACAGTACCTGGCACACAGTAGGCAGTAAGAAATACCTGTCAGTGGGTGAGCCATCACCCCCATGAAGTCACCAAACTTTTATTTTTCCCTGCTCATAGGATACACCAGTTTCATAGAAACCATCCAGTCTTTTCATATGTGTATGTATCTGGCTAGAAGAAAGTAGGAGAGGAAATCAAATAAAAAATTGTATCTTGCTTCCAAAGGGTCAGTGAGGGCTGCCCTTATTTACAAAAGATTTCATATTATTTCTGCAGAGTAAGGCTGGTACAAGGAAGTCAGTACCTTTAATCGCCTATGCATGGAAAATGTTCTAATATTAGCAACAACAACAACAATGATGATGATGATATACTATATTTTGTACACTTTGGAAGAAGCTATCATATGCATCACCTCACTTCTCCTTGTCAATTACCTCACAATGTTTGCAAGTGCTGCTGGCCTTATATAGTCTGCTAAGGGACATTTGTATTTAAAGAGCACAGTAAACTCTCTTAGGTCAGAGGTCTGCAAACTGCAAATGATGGCCGCTGGTTTTTAAATAAAGTTTTATTGGAACACAGTCACAATCATTTATTTGCATACTGTCAACATCTGCTTTCATACCAGAACAGCAGAGTTGAGTAGTTGTGACAGAGTCCCAACAAAGTCAGAAATCTTCGCTATCTACCCCTTTACAGAAAAAGTCTGCCAACCCCTGTTTTAGATAAGCTAAACTGGAGGCCTTCAAAACAAGACGATTAAGATAGTCCATTGGAATTTGGGGATAAAATATTTGAACATCTCTCTCTTTTTAATTTTAAAAAAGGAAGCATTAAACTTACCTAATATTTAGTACATGCATTGAAAATAAGTCATGGATGTAATTTATAAATAAAATTGCAAATATTGAGGATGTGTACTCAAAAAACATTTATTGTTAAGGACAGATGATAAAAAGTTTGAAGACCTAGCAAGTGATTCAATAAAGAGTCTGATATATAGGAGGTGCTCAAAATGGTTTGGGAATAATATTAGTTAACATTTACTGAATATCTAGCCTGTTTTAAGAGCAGAGCTATAGGCTTTACAAGCATTTTTCTCATTTAAATCAACAACCCTCCGATGAAAATGGTATTGTATCTCTGTTCCATTTTACAGATTAAGAAACTGAAGCTTAGCGAGATTAAAGATCTCCTTACCATGGGACACAGTGAGAAAACGGTAGCTTTGGGAATTGAATCATGATCTCTCTGTTTCCAAAACCTCAGGTCTGGGCTTGCAAATTGCCCTGCAGTTTTAATAGTGCTATTTTACATAAATATGTTTTAGGTACAGGCTTAAAAGTAACCAAAGCAATGTGGAAAGGGAAAACATTGATTTTGCATCTTAAGTTTATTAACAAGGTTCTAAAAACGCATTTTGGCAAAAAGGAAAAAAAAAAAACCAAAAAGAAAAAAAAAAACAAGGTAAGAGCAGATCCCTGGAACCTCCCCTGTATTTATGATTCACCCTCCACTCTTACGTGTCTGAGTGTGGAGCTTCTGTAACTATCATACTAGGAATATGGCCATGAGGTAGACAAAGCCTGGAATTAGACATGGGTTTCCTCACAGAAACCTTATGGCACATACGATCTATAGATTCCAAAGGTTGAAGAAGCATCATAGTGCAGTGTTCAACAGCCAAGTAGTCAGGCAGAACTGAATTTTGCTCCATTATGAACTAGCAGCGTTGCCTTGGGCAAGTTCTTTAATCTCTCTAAGTACCAGGGTTCTCATTTATATAGTGAGAACAATACTGCACACTTTGCAGGCCTTCTGGAACACTTAGTAATTGTGCATGGGGTTAATCATAACTATACTTATACATATTTTTTATATTTGTTTTCAGTAATTTGTGTTGTCTGAATATTTTTGTAACAATGTAGTTAAACATAAATAAGACTGTCTGGGCATGGTGGCGTACACCTGTAATTTCAGCTACTTGGGATGACGAGGCAGGAGCATCCCTTGACCCTAAGAGCTCAAGACCAGCCTGGACAACAGAGTGAGCCCGCATCTCAAAAATAAATAAATAAGACAAATAGATTATCTGAATAGTCATATATATATACACACACACATATATATGTATGTATATCTAAACATATATATTTATGTGTATATATGTATATACATTTATAAAAGAAATTGTATTAATCATTAATAATCTTCCAAAAAAGAAAATACCAGGCCCAGATGTGTTCACTTGTGAATTCTACCAAACATGTATGGGAGAAATTATGCCAATTGTCTACAATGTCTTCTAGGAGACAGAAGCAGAGTGAATTCTTCCTAACTCATTCCATGAGGCCAGCGTTACCCTAAGGACAAAACCAGAAAAGACATTACAAGAAAAGAAAACTACAGGCCACTATCTCTCACGAGCACAGATACCAAAATCTTCAACAAAATATTAGCAAATAAAATCCAACAATGTATATAAAAAACTACATGCCATGACTAAATGGGATTTATCCCAGGTATGGAAGGCTGGTACAACATTCAAAAATTGATTAATATAATCCATCACATCAACAGGCTAAGAAAGAAAAATCAAATATCAATAGATGCAGAAAAAGCATTTGACAAAATTCAACACTCATTTATGACAAAACCTCTCAGTAAACGAGGAATAGAAGGGAACTTCCTCAACTTGATAAAGAGCATCTACAAAAAAATCTACTGGTAATATCATATTTAATGGTCAAAATCTCAAAGCTTTTCTGCTAAAAATCAGGAAGAAAGCCAAGGTGTCCTCTCACACCACTACTTTTTAATATTTTACAGGATGTCCTAGCTAAAACAATAAGACAAGAAAAGGAAATAAAACGTATATAGATTGGGAAGAAAGAAATAAAACTTTGTTCACAGACGACAGGATTGTCTACGCAGAAAAAAAAAAAAAAAAAAAAAAAAAAAAAAAAAAAAAAAAAAAAAAAAAAAAAAAAAAAGAAAGAAACTCCTGCAACTAATAAGCAATTATAGCAAGGTTGCAGGATACAAAGTTAACATACAAAAGTCAATCACTTTCCTATGCATCAGCAATGAACAAGTTGAATTTAAAATTAAAAACACTCTACCTTTAACATTAGCACCACCCAAATGAAATGCTTAGGTATAAACGTGACAAAATACATACAATATCTGTATGAGGAAAACTACAAAATTCTGATGAAAGATTAAAGAACTAAAAACAACTGTTCCATGTTTATAAATAGGATGACTCAAAATTGTCAAGATGTCCGTTATTCCCAACTTTATCTATAGACTCAATGCAATCCCAATCAAAATCCCAGCAAGTTGTTTTGTGATTGTTGACAAAATGAGTCTATACTTGAGATAGACAGCAAAAGATCCATAATAGCCAACTCAACATCGGAGAAGAATAAAGACAGAGGACTGACATTACTGAACTTCGAGACTTACTATAAAGTTACAATAAACAAGACAGCATGGTATTGGAAAAAGCAAACATAAATACATCAATGGAACAGAATAGAGAACCCAGAAATAAATCTACATAAATACAGTCAACTGATTTTTGGCAACAGAGCAAAGGCAGTTTAATGGCACAAACATAATATTTTCAACAAATGGTGTAGAAACAACTGGACATCCACATGCCAAAAAATTAATATAGACTCAGACCTCCTTCCCTTCACAAGAATTAACTTAAAATGTATCATAGGTCTAAATGTAAAATGCAAAACTACAAAACACCAAGCAAATAACATAGGAGAAAACCTAGGTGACCTTGGATATGGTGATGACTTTTTAGATGCAATGCCAAAAACACAACTCATGAAAGAAATAATTGATAAGCTAGACATTAAAATTAAAAACTTATGCTGTCTGAAAAATGATATGATGAGAATGAGAAGACACGCCATAGACTGAGAGAAAATATTTGCAAAAGACTACCTAGTGAAGGACTGTTATCCAAAATATCCAAAGAACTCTTGAAATTCAACAATAAGAAAATAACCTGATTTTAAATTGGGCAAAAGGTCTGAACAGGTGTCTCATCAAAGGAGATATTCAGATGGCAATTAAACATATAAAATGATGCTCAGCATCATATGCCAGTAGAGAATTGCAAATTAAAACAACAAAATACTAATACAAACCTATTAGAATGGCAAAAATCCAAAACGCTGACATCAAATGCTAGTGAGGATGTAGAGCAACAGGAATTTTCATTCATTGCTCGTGGGAATGCATAATGGTACAGCTACTTTGGAAGACAGTTTGGCAGTTTCTTAAGAAACTAAACACATTCTTATTGTACAATCCAGCAGCTGCACTCTTTGGTATTTACCCAAATGAATTGAAAACTTATGTCCAGAAAAAAAACAGCACATGAATATGTATAGTACTTTTATTAATAATTGCCAAAACTTGGAAGCAACCACGATGTCTTTAAGTAGATAAATAAATAATCTATGGTACATCCAGACAATGGAATATTATTTAACACTAAAGTAAATGAGCTATCAAGCCAATGAAAAGACATGGAGGAAACTTAAATGCTCATTAAGTGAAGGAAGTGAATCCGAAAAGTCTACGTCCTGCATGATTCCCACTGACATTCTGGAAAAAGCAAGGCTTTGAAGACAGTGAAAAGATCAGTGGTTGCCAGGGATTGGAGAGAGGAAGGACGAATAGGCAGAACACAGAGGATTTTTTAGAATAGTGAAACTATTCTGTACTACAGTGGCAGATACATGACATTATGTACATTTGTCAAAACTCATAGAATGTACAATACCAAGAGTGAACCCCAATGTAAGCTATGGACTTTGGGTGATAATGATGTGTCAATGTAGGTTCATCAGTGGTAACAAATGTACCACTCAGGTTTGGGATATTGATAGTGGGGAAGGTTGTGTGTGTGGGCACAGAAGACAGAAGGGGACTCTATTTTTTCCATTCAATTATTTTGCTGTGAACCTAAGACTTCTCTTGAAAATAAAGTTTCTTAATTTTCAAAAAGAGAGAAATAAAATGAATGAATGAATGACTCAAAAGAGAGAAATAAAATGAATGAATGAATGACTCACTCTACACTTCATGTGCATTAGGATGACTTATCAAAAAAACAGAAAATAACAAGTGTTGACAAAAATGCAGAAAAATTGGAACCCTTACGCATTACTGATGGGAATGTAAAATGGAATCACTGCTGTGGAAAAATGCACGGTAACTCCTCAATTTAATTTAAAAAGAATGATCTTATGATCCAACTATTCCATTCTTGAATATATACCCAAAGAACTGAGAGCAGGGACTTGAACAGATGTTTGTACATCTATGTTCACAGCAGCATTATTCACAACAGTCAAAAGAGGAATCAATCCTCAAGTTCATGGTCAGATAACTGGATAAAGAAAATGCGGTCTATGCATACAATGTAATATTACTCAGCCTTATAAGGGGAGGAAATTCTGACACATGTTATAATATGGATGGACCTAAAGCAGCAGCCCCCAACCTTTTTGGTACCAGGGACTGGTTTTGTGGAAGATAATTTTTCCACAGATAGTGGAGGAGGATGGTTTTGGGATGAACCTGTTGGATGTCAGATCATCAGGTATTAGATTCTCATAAGGAGTGTGCCACCTAGATCCCTCCATGCTCAGTTAACAATAGGGTTCACACTCCTGAGAGAATTTAATGCCCCCACTGATCTGATAGGAGGCAGAGCTCAAGCGGTATTGCTATCCTCGGCCTGCTGCTCACCTCCTGCTGTGCGGCTAGGTTCCTAACCACTTACTGGTACTGGTCTGTGGCATGGGGCATGGGGTAGGGGTGTAGGGGTGGGGGTTAGAAGGGATGGGAACCCCTAACCCAGGGGACATTATGCCAAGGGAAAGAAGCCAATCACAAAAGGACAAACACCATATGATTCCACTTATGTGAGGTACCTAGAGCCGTCGAATTCCCAGAGACAGAAAGTAGAATGGGAGTTGCCAGGGGCTGGAGGGAAGGCAGCAGGGACAGTTATTGTTTAATGGGCATAGAGTTTCAGTTTGGAGGATGAGAGAATTCTGGAGACAGACAGTTGTACAACAATGTGAATGTATTTAATGCCACTGGACTGTACACTTAAAAATGGTCAAAATGTTAAATTTTATGTTAGACGTATTTTACCACAATTTTAGAAATTTAAGCAAGTAAGCCTCTCAATATTCCATACTAAGGTACAAATGACAGATACAGCTTATGTCTTATATTCTGATCAAAACAAACAGTACATTTCTTTGAAACATACAAAACACATATTGAGCTGGGCACAGTGGCTCCTGCCTGTAATCCCAGCACTTTGGGAGGCTTACAGGGAGGATCGCTTGAGCCCAGGAGTTTGAGACCAGCCTGGGCAACATAGTAAAACCCTGCCTCTAAAAAACATGAAAACATTAGCTGGATATGGTGGCACATGCCTGCAGTCCCATCTGCTTGAGAGGCTGAAGTGGGAGGATTGCTTGAGCCCTGGGTGTCGAGGCTGCAGTGAGCTGAGATCGTACCACTGCACTCTCCAGCTTGGGTGACAGAACGAGACCCTGTCTTACAAAAAAAAACAAAACAAAACTAAAAAAAACCCAAAACAAAAAACAGCAACAACAAAACCGCACAAATGTTTAAAATGCAAGAAAAAAAATCCTTTGCTTCTTAGTCCATGACTTTGAAAAGTGACAGACTAGAAGATTATAGTCTCATATCTGAGGCAGCATCCAACAAGATAATTGGGCCCAGTTAAATCACCAGCCAATTTTCATATTGTATCACCAGCAAATGGCATGGTGCCACTTGACTCTTGGTGCCAGGAGGGGACAATCAATGTGAAATTTTCCACAGAAACCTATTTACCATGAGTATTGGCATACACCATTTAACTTTCACATTGCTTGGACCATGTGAAAGCTGAACAATCATTGCCCAAGGTTGGAGGTGCAATTGCCTATGTGTACCCCCAAATTCTTCATTCTGATAAAATCATAAACCTTAGCAGTCCTTAGAAAAAGTACATTGGCCTTGGAAGAAAAATATCATTTACCCTGCAGAGAGTCTTTCCCTTTTCAAAATTCCTTCTGATATAGTTTCCTAAAATCTCCAGAAACACCTGCCAAAGAGGTAATGTTCATAACGACAATGATGATGATAATGCAGTTATCCCTAAGTCTGAGTGCCATTTCTGTGCCAGGGACAGAGTGTGGCATTTTACATGTATAGAAGTATTAGTTTCATTGTCCCAATGATCTTTCCAAGCAAATATTTTTCATCTCACTTTTAAAGATGAAAAAGTCGAGTTTCAAAGAAATGAAGTAATGTGTCCAAGGTAAAGTGGCAAAGCTAGGATTTAAATCCAGATCTCTTTAACTGCAAAAACTATATTCTTTCCTTTATACTATACTACTTTTACTAATATTCCTATGTCTTGGATGAATGTCACCACCTTGCCATACCTTATGCTTGTCATTGGCTAAGCTAGTGACCAGGCTGGGAGTTGTGGTTCAGAATGGAGGTGCCCTCAGTAAGAGAAATGAGACAGGAATCCAGCATAAAGCCTTCCGCCCTGAGCACTTCTTCCAACACTCTAAGCCATCAACAGAGCTTTGTAGCAACAATAGCATCTGTTTATCAAGCAACTGTTGTACCAGGCAATAGAGCAGAGTCTTTACAAGCTTTATCTCTAAGCCTTGTAGCAATTCCAGAAAGCAGGTATGTTATCCTCATTTTATGGATGAGGCTGAGAAAGGTAAATGACATGCAAAACGAAACAGCTAGTCAGTGACTAACCTTCCTCTTCTTACTGTAGTGCCTTATGGCAGTAACCCAGAGCCAGTTTATGGAGAAAAGCAGAGGGTGGTAAGATGATAAATTACGCTATCACCAATGAGACAGGCAATCTGGAGGAATTAAATATTGGGGGCTGGGGTAGGATGATGAGGGCAAAGAGACCCTTACCATCTTGAATTTTTTAAAGAAATTGCCTAAGTTTTCTAGACCTATGCAAATAAATACCATGTGTTATTGTTCCTGGAATAAACTGCTTTGAAGCTATACTTGAATGCACTGAGATTTCTGATTCACCTGCTTCCAGTGTATATTATTAAGCACACAGCTCTAATTTATTGCATCTGAAACAGCCCCTCAGAGCCCGATTCTCTGGCCATTGGCTTTGGTGAAAGATTCTCCTCAGATCATGTATTTACATTGCAGGTGATATTACAGAAAAGGTTTTGTTAAGAAACTCTCACAGGAGAGTAGAGTAATTTATACGAGATATTTGGACATGCTCCTTAGCCCCATTGCCCAATCCCTTCTCATTCCTCCCCTTCACTCTTGTTCTGAATGTTAAACTTTTATACACACTGCTCTAATGATCTGATAATGCTTTTGGGTTAATACGTTTTGGCTGTTGAACTCCAGGGCAATGACCTGAGCCTCATCTATTAATTTGACTATGAGAGGGGTTCAAGATACAGTAGTTACAATAATCCTTTCCACTGGGGATAAAAGGAAAAGTGCAAGACTAAGAATAGCAGCACACATAAATAAAACACAGTTTCTTCCTATCTGTCAGGAAGACGAGGCAACCACTGGGCTGGCTACTTGCTAATGTGGTATCTACAACTCCTGCCCAACCCATGCATGGGTCCTTAATAATTAATCCTGGACCCACTCAGTCAGAAAGTGCTTCCTAAATAACCTTTTGTCAATAGTGGTTTGAATTAAGACCAAGTTCTAGATGCAATAGTGTTCAGTGGATAGGCTTTGTGCACACCCCTCCTCCCATGACTGCCTCCTTAGGCAGGACACTAGTAAGACTATGCAAGGAAAGGAATTTTACTCAATTTGTTATGAGATGAATGGTGCCTCCCACCAATTCATATGTTTAAGTCCTATCCCCCAGTACCTCAGAATGTGATTGAATTTGGAGACAGGACCTTAAAAAAGTTAATCAAGGTAAAATGAGGTCATATGATTGGTCCCTACCCCAGTACAACTGGTGTCCTTATAAGAAGAAATTAGGACACAGATACACAGAGGAAAGACCATGTGAGGACATGGTGAGAAGACAGTCATTTGCAAGCCAAGGAAGGCCTCAGAGGAAACCAACCCTTCAGGCACCTTGATCTTGGACTTCCAGCCTCCAGAATGGAATGCAATTAATTTCTGTTTAAGCCACTCAGTCTGTGCTACTTTGCTATGGCAGCCTAGCAGATTACATATGATTCTACTCATCTGCAAAGAACAGTATTTCAGTAGAGCTTGGGAGGGAGAAAAACTCACTGTTGTTTAGCTTTGCCTGCATGCCGAACACTCACCTACAAGACCTCATTTAATCCACACAACTGCTGGGACATTTGCACTTTCCAACCGTGAGCTCTCTTTATGAAGGGCTTCTGTGAAGTTACTTTCTCCACAGCTGCAAATTTTAAAGTCAATTGTAGATAAACTATGACTCTCACTTGTCATGGGAATTTGGGGAAACAAGAAACTGAAGACTAGGAATTGAGAAGAGAAGTGGGAGAGTCCAAGTCCAGAAATCTGAGGATCTGGTAAAAGCTATAGAACTCCTCGGGAAAAGACATCCATGGCCATGAATTCAGAATGCTGACTTCAATTTCAAGGGTTAATACACACTTGGAAACTCACTCACAGACTCTGCAGGATTCATAGACTCCAGCTGATGAACCCTAGAGTAGAGAGTTTCAGTGAAGTCCTAGTAGAGAGGAGATGATGGAGGTGGGGAAAAGGGAGAAGAGAGGAGGAGAGGAAGAAGGAGGGAAGGAGAGGAGAGAGGAGGGGAGAAGGAAGGAAGGGAGAAGGGAGGAGTGAGGAGAGGAGAAAAGCAAAGAAGAAGGAAGGGAAGAATAAAGGAGAAGGTGAGAGAGCAGAAGAGGAGTGAGGAGAGGAGAAAAGCAAAGAAGAAGGAAGGGAAGAATAAAGGAGAAGGTGAGAGAGCAGAAGAGGAGTGAGGACGGGTATGGGGAAGAGGAGAAAAGAGAGAGAGGAGGGAATGGGGAGAGGAGGTGCAGTAGAAAAGGGAGGAGGGGATGAGAAGGGGCTGGGATCTGTCCACGCTTGTCCAGGCAGGGCTAAAGCCAAGGATAGGGTGTGGTTGCAAATTCAAGTCTGGACCTCAGAAAGGCAATCAGTACTGGGGGACGACATGTGGGGAAATCTTTGCACATGTTACCTGCAAGGATGCATAATAAACATTTAAACATGTCACTGAAATCATGAAAGAGGGAACATAAGGAATTCCTAGTCCTCATGGAAATTATTAGTATGAAATTCACAAGTACTAAAATGGGTGTAATTGGCACAGTTCCTTAGGTGGGACACCTTTCTTGTTGAATTTTAGGAATGTAAAAACATGGGTAAGGGCTTAGCAAGTCATTCAAAATACTATTTTGTATGAATGTAAACACAGATATGTTATGGTACAGAATGCAAACTTTCATGTGGTCATAATTTGTGATCTTGAATAAGGTACTTTAACTTCAATAGTTTCAATTCCCACATTCATAAAAAAATCTAAGAGGAACTAAGAAGTGATGTGACACACATAAACTCTCAGCGTTTAGTAGGTATTTGGCAAACACAAGATCCCTTCCCTTTTTCATAGGCAGTTAGTCCCCATCTCTCTGTGTTCCCATCCCAGTCTCCTGCTCCTCCATCACACAAGGATTTATCATAATTATAGGATTTATGTCTGTTTCTCCAATGAAGGAGTATGTTTCCTTAGAGTAGGGACTGTGTCCTGTTCCTTTCTGATTCCTAGGCCTTAGCACCATGTCAGCATACAGTAGGTGTTCATCAAACACAGCAAATGAATCAAACATACCTTTTTCAAACACTCCTGTGATGTCCTGTGACAGGTCTTCCAATGTCATTTAGCACTACTCTCTTTCCTAGAATGAGAGCCCCTTGAAGTCCAAAGCTAGGTCTTAACCGTCTTTTTATGCTCTGGGTATGTAGTGCCTGTGTAAGGTGTTGTAGGGCCTCCATAAGTATTTGCCAAGTGAATTTTACTTTGATTTGAAATGGAACCAAAGCTAACATTGACTGACCACAGCTGGCAAGAATAATAGAAGAGAGGCCTGAGAGCGCAACATCAGAAGTTGCCCAGTCCTGCTGGTTCTGCCAAGTCAGACCTGCCTGCACAGCCTCCCTTGATGGCCCCGCTCCTGGTGTCAGATTACAGAGCATTCTGGGATCTCTACACCACTGATGGTTAGAGTAAATACTTTAGAGGCAGTCAGTCACTTGTAGGCTTAGAGGTTGCTTTTCCACATGTAGCAGGATTTAGATAGAGATGATTCCCATTCTATTTAAATGGTGCCCCTTCTGGGCAGCCTTCTGGAACCTTCAGTCCGAGCAACATGAATCTCTCCCTTCTCTGTGCTCCTACTGCAGCTTGAAAGGAAAAAAAAAAACCCCTCTAACTTTATCCCCATTACAGGGTACTCCCCTGTTTGCCTGTTTGTCTTACTTGGTAGACCTCACCACCATGGTATTTTAAAAGATGGTCACATTTTTCGCTTAGACACAAACTCCCGTTGCTGCCTCTTGCCAGCTGCCACTTAAATTGCCCTGGGCACTGTGTTTATGCCTCAAGTCTCAGCTTCCTCGTAAGTAAAATGGGCATAAGAAGGCTTGTGTTACACTTGGCAAGAGGCTTAAGTGAGATCACGTGTGTAAATGCGTGGCTTTGTGCCCTGTAAATGGTAACTCTCTTTTTCCTCTCTCTGCCCTCTTTGGAAGGCAGGACAAAGTCTTATTTTTCTTTAAGACCCTCAAGACCTGGCACAGGACCTGCCAAAGGATAGATCCGCAGTATTTACTTTTAGAATAAATGAATGAGAGTCAAAAATAATACAGCACTATCCCCTACTCCCTGAAGAAGCGTCATGAAGACCCTGATACAGACAGCCCATTCGAACAGATGTACAGGCTCTGGCGAATAAATGTGGAAGGAAACACATAAAAATGTAAATAGTCAACAGGAATAGGTGATGCAAGTCAAGAAATGTGTGGTTTTGTTAATGTTGCAAAGCAGTTTTAACTATAATTACAGTTTAAAAATATTTTCAATGCAGAGTCTGTATCAGTGTCTTGAGCACATAAGAAAAAGTTTTCAAGAATACTCTAGGTGATATGATTATTTTCCTTATAGGGATTGTGTGGTGACAGCCTTTTCTGGCCAACAGTTTGAAGTTGCTTGCTTGTGACTCTGTTCCCAGCAAGGTTGGGGGTTGGGAATGTGGCAGAAGATACAAGAGTAGCTCAAGGAGCCTCACAAGTTCCTCTCGGTTCTTCCCCTTCCTCTCCAGCCTCCCAGCACCCAGACCCCTGCCTGAGCAGTGAGAGGCCCTGATTGATGCCCACGACAGCAAGCTTTCCCACCAGCCTCACCACCACCAGCACCAACCTCAGCACCATTTTCTTTCAGTATTTGAGGACTGAAAAGAAGGCCTCATAATGATGAGGACCATTTCTGGAGCAGTCTGCTAAGGTCCCTGCTCTAGAATTTTACTCATCCTCTTTCTCATTTTATAGATTTGGAACCTGGGCCTCAGATGGCTATGACCTGCCCAAGTCCTCACAGGTAATGGGGTGGGCAGGGCAGCCGGAACTCAGGTCTCAGTGAGGGAACACTGATGATCTTTCCATATGAAATTCTGCCTCCCATCAGGATGACTTACATTTTAGGGGTTTCAGGTGGTGGGATCATTTTTGACTTCAGTCTTTTGTGTTCTGCTTTTCCCTAGCTCCTATGGCACTGTCTGGTGCATGGGACTGAGAATCAGGAGACAAAGCTTGTGGCCCAGCCAGTCATACTCTGACTTGCTGAAGTCATGGTCTCTTTTTGTCCTTTGCCTGCTGAGTGACGAGTTGGGCTGGATGGCTTCTGTAGGAAACTCCTCAGAGACTGACACATCTGATCCTACAAGTGTCCATCCACATAGCAGGGGCCCTGACATTTACTAAGTAATGAAGCACAGTGCCAGGGACACGGTGGCCTCACTCATTCTCACAGTAGGTGGGCAGATAGGTTCTTCTCTCCCACCTTGCAGGAAAACGAAATGAAAATGAAAGCTCACAGAGGTCAGGTGATAGTCAACCTGCCCAAGGTCACACAGCTGGAAAATGGTAACTGTGATGGGTTTCAGGAGGGGTATGAAGGATGGGAGTGTTTGGAGTTGGGGGCAGCCCAGCTGCTGAGACATCCTGACAGGGCCATGGGAGTGGAGAGCAGGGGTGATATGGTTTGGCTGTGTCCCCACACAAATTTCAGCTTGAATTGTATCTCCCAGAATTCCCACGTGGGACAGACCCAGGGGGAGGTAATTCAATCATGGGGGTCAGTCTTTCCTGTGCTATTTTCATGATAGTGAATATGCCTCACGAGATCTGATGGGTTTATTAGGGGTTTTTGCTTTTACTTCTTCCTCATTTTTCTCTTGCTGCTGCCATGTTAGAAGTGCCTTTTGCCTTCCACCATGATTCTGAGGCCTCCCCAGACATGTGGAACTGTAAGTCCAATTAAACTTCTTCTTGTTCCCAGTTTTGGGTATGTCTTTATCAACAGCATGAAAATGGACTAATATAGTAAATTAATACCAGGAGAGTAGGGTGTTGCTGAAAAGATACCCGAAAATGTGGAAACAACTTTGGAATTGCGTAACAGGCAGAGATTGGAACAGATTGAAGGGCTTAGAAGAAGACAGGAAAATGTGGGAAAGTTTGGAACCTCATGGAGATTTGTTGAATGGCTTTGACAAAAATGCTGATAGTGATATGATCAATGAGGTCCAGGCTGAGGTGGTCTTTGATGGAGATGAGGAAATACTGGGAACTGGAGCAAAGGTGACTGTTGTTATGTTTCAGCAAAGAGACTGGAATCATTTTGCCCCTGCCCTAGTGATTTGTAGAACTTTGAACTTGAGAGAGATGATTTAGGGTATCTGGTGGAAGAAATTCCTAAGCAGCAAAGCATTCAAGAGGTGACTTGGGTACTGTTAAAGGCGTTCAGTTTTATAAGGGAAACAGAACATAAAAGTTTGGGAAATCTGCAGCCTGACTATGTGATAGAAAAGAAAATTCCATTTTCTGGGGAGAAATTCAAGCCAGCTGCAGAAATTTGCATAAGTAGCAAGGAGCCTAATGTTAATCCCCAAGATCATGGGGAAAATGTCCCCAGGCCATGTCAGAGACCTTCACAGCAGCCCCTCCCATCACAGGCCCAGAGGCCCAGGAGGAAAAAGTGGTTTTGTGGGCTGGGCCCAAGGTCCCACTGCTGTGTGCAGCTTAGGGACTTGGTGTCCTGTGTCCCAGCCACTCCAGCCATGGCTGAAAGGGGCCAACATAGAGTTCAGGCTGTGGCTTCAAAGGTTGGAAGCCCCAAGCCTTGGCAGCCTCCATGTGGTGTTGAGCCTCTGGGTGCACAGAATCAAGAATTGAGGTTTGGGAACCTCCGCCTAGATTTCAGAAGATGTGTGGAAACATCTGGATGCTTAGGCAAAAGTTTGCTGCAGGAGTGGGGCTCTCATGGAGTACCTCTGCTAGGGCAGTACAGAAGGGAAATGTGGGGTCAGAGCCCCCACACAGAGTCCCTACTGGGGTACTGCCTACTGAAGCTGTGAGAAGAGGGGCACCATCCTCCAGACCCCAGAATGGTAGATCCATCGACAGCTTTCACCGTGCACCTGCAAAAGCTGCAGACACTCAACAACAGCCCATGAAGGCAGCCAGGAGGAAGGCTGTATCCTGTAAAGCCACAGAGGTGGAGCTGCCCAAGACCATGGGAACCCAGCTCTTGCATCAGTGTGACCTGGACGTGAGATCTGGAGTCAAAGGAAATCATTTTGGCGCTTCAAAATTTGACTGCCACTGGATTTTGGACTTTCATGGGCCCTGTAACCCCTTTGTTTTGGCCAATTTATCCCATTTTGAATGGCTGTATTTACCCAATACCTGTACTCTCATTGTATCTAGGAAGTAACTAGCTTGCTTTTGATTTTACAGGCTCATAGGTGGAAGGGACTTGCCTTGTCTCAGATGAGACTTTGGACTGTGGACTTTTGGGTTGATGCTGAAATGAATTAAGACTTTGGGGGACTGTTGGGAAGGCATGATTGGTTTTGAAATGTGAATGAGATTTGGAGGGGCCAGGAGTGGAATGATATGGTTTGGCTGTGTCCATACACAAATCTCAACTTGAATTATATCTTCCAGAATTCTCATGTGTTATGGAAGGGACCCAGCAGGAAGTAATTGAATCGTGGGGGCTGGTCTTTCCTGTGCTGTTCTCATGGTAGTGAATAAGCCTCACAAGATCTGATGGGTTTATCAGGGGTTTCCACTTTTGCTTCTTCCCCATTTTTCTCTTGCTGCTGCCATGTTAGAAGTGCCTTTCGCCTCCCACCATGATTCTGAGGCCTCCCCAGACATGTGGAACTATAGGTCCAATTCCAATTAAACCTCTTTTTGTTCCCCATTTCGGGTATGTCTTTATCAGCAGCATGAAAATGGACTAATACAAGGGGGCATCTTGCAAGCCTGGACTGAGGGGAGATAGCACCAACCTGAGCCCAACAGGCCTGGCCGTGAGTCCAGGCCCTGTTGCTGCTTAGCTGTGTGACATTGGAGAAGTCACCGTGTGTCTCTGAGCCTGTTTCTTCACCTTGGCTCATCTCGTAGGCTTGTTGAGAAGATCAAATGGGAAGACAGGTCTGAAAGCTACTGTGGAAGTCCACAGCCTCAGCCTCAGCACTGACTGGTTCTATGTCCCCTTAAGCCTCAGTGTCTCTGTCTGTGAAACTGGGGTCCTAACCCGACCTATCAGGGTGTTGTGGAGAGTAGTGCTCGTGTCTGAGGAGTCAGCCCCTGGCTGGTGCTGTTGATGGTAGCCGTTTGTCATTCCTATCAAGGACAACGTCTGTACAGGTGTGTGTTCAGGTCAGGCACTGTTCTCCACATTTCCTGAGGCCATTTCCAGGGGGGTGCATTCTCTTCCTAACAGGGCCTCAGTCACACCTGTTCTCAGGCTTCTGGCCCCATCGTGCTGCTCATCAAACAGAACATTCTAGAGGCTGGAAGCCTCATTTTCTCTCCTCTTGCAGGCCTGGAGACTTGTCTCTCAGCTGTGACAGGCCTGAGAGCCCACCTGACCCACATTTCTAGAACTTTCCAATCAGCCTCACTGACACGGCCTTGTAGCAGTAGCCTCAGTCTGAGGAGGCAACAAGCTGCCTCCTTCAGCGAGACTTATGGGTGTATGTTCAGCAGATGTCGCCTGATCATGCCCAGGGGTGAGGGGTTTTCAGCAAAAAGCAACAAGGCTATGAGTCCTCGATATTCCACGCCAGCCTGGGGCCCTTTTCCCCCATGCTTTCATTTTCTCTGAGCCAACTAGAAAATAGGGCTGGCACTGGTTTCTCTTGGAGGCGAAGGTGTGACTGGAAACAGGCTAGGATGCTCCCACTGGCTCACCACAGGTTACTGAGAGCACTTTGTCTTGCTGGAAGGAACTGGGGATTGTTTCTTCAAGTAGTATCATGCCCATCTGAGAGGGGAGAAAACTCAGAATGAGAGGGGAGACAATGAAGGAAAAGGAGGAATTAAGCTGAGCTTCCCAACCCTGGATGCTCATTAGAATCACCTGGAAGTTTAAAAAAAACAAAAAACAAAAAACCCCTGCTTGGGCCCCACCCCAGGTTTGGAACCAGAACCAAAAGCTGCTCAGGACCTTTTGCTAGAGAGATGCCTTGTTTGCAGTTAATCCTAAAGCCATGTCAGCATGGGAGCATCAGTTCCAGGCTGGACTTAAACCAGGTCCATCTGACCCCCAAGTTCACAAGCACCCAGAATTCCAGTTTAACACTCTCCCCACGCATCAACAGCAAACTTCCCCCCTAATCCTTCCCATTTCCCATCCTCCTGTGATTTCATTTTCCCATTTGGCATTTTATTTTGATGTTCAGGGCATAAAGGGCCAATAGCTTTCCCCAAGCTATTTCTCCTCTGAAGCAGTGAAATAGCTTAGCAATTTTGGAGCCATTTAAAATGCATTGTTTTGCTGGGGGAGCTGGTGGGGGGAAAACCTGGCTTTCTCTTCTCCTGAACCCTAGCACAGAATGTAGCAGCTTCCAATCAAGAATTTTGTTTTTTCAGAGTCTTGTTAGTCATGAAGGTAGAAGCCTTTCTGCACACACTGTACTCCCTGTGGAAGGAAAGGAGACTCACACACCTGCAGGCCATGCAGGCTACTGCTGGAACACAGGCTCAGGGCATACAGGCCCAAGTTCATACCTGGCCTCTCCCACTCCTCCATGTGTGACCTTAACCTGAGCATCCTCTTTTGTATAATGGCAACACCATCAACCACCTAACAGGCATTCATCAGGATTACGTAAGAGGCCTAGCACATTGTTTACTCAACAAATAAATACTATTATTATTAAATGATGAGGATGATAATTATTGTTCAACCACTGCCCTAATCTTTACCTTCTGTGAGGCCAGCCTCTTCGACCAGGCCGCCACTGCATGAAGAACCACTGAGTGGCGAGGACTGGTCTAGGTTTCCTAACAAAGGCTCTCGTCTTCTCTCTGATGGCCTGGTCTCCAAACTACAATCTATGAGAACCAGGCCACAGAAACCAAACAAGTGTCCAGGCTCAGGCACCACCCACAGAAGTTCAGATTCCCTTGGCCTGGGGAGACGCCCAGGCTGGGGCTTTCAACACCCACCAGGTGATTCTAATGAGCAGCCAGCCAGGTTAGGGAGTTCTGCCTGATTCCTCCTTCCCCCTCCTTCCACCACTCCCTCTTTCGCAGTCTTTATTTCCTCCCCCTCAAATGAGAGAGAAGAAGTTATGTGAAGAAACACTTCCCAGCACCACACATGTGCTCTCAGGAAACTGGTGAGTTGGTGGGAACAGACCCAGCCTGTTTCCAGACACACCTTGGCCTTCAAGAGAAATGGGTCCAACCCTGCTTTCTAGCCCTGTTTCCATGCACTTAAGTAACAAACACGTATTGGGGACCTACTCTGTGTCAGGCACTGAGCAGGATCTGGGGACGCAGTGGGAGGACAGTGGCACCATCCTGCCCTTGGGGAGCTTTCCTTCTGAGAGTGTTGAGGTGGGAGATGATGGCACTTGAAGAAGGAGCGCGGGGACTAGGAGAAAGGTTAAAAGAGGGGACTGACCTGGTCTGGGGAAATCAGAGCAGCCCTCTCTGAGGAAGCAACATGAATTGAAACCTAAGGGATGACCAACAGGTGGCCAGGAGAAGAGGGGATGGAGTCTGGAGGAGTCCCTGATGTTAGACACTGCAAGTTAGCAGAACTGGAAGATGGCCAGTGTGGGTGGAGCAAAGAGATGTGAGTAGAGAGGTCAGATGTTCTTTATACAGATACTCGTGGAGAGGCAGAATAACATGGCCACGGCAGTTAGGAGCAAGCCCACTGTATCCGGTGTGTCTGAATTCAAATCTTGCCTCTCTGTCTTCCTCTCCAAATTGGAGATGATGATAATACTACCTACTTCAAAGGGTTTCTGTGAAGATTAAATTTGCTAATTCACGTAAACCATGTGAAAGAGTGGCTGGAATACAGTAAGCTGTATAAACATTTGCTGTCATTACTATTATGTGCTAGGCATTCATTGTTTCAGCCGCCTCATCTGCAAGATAAGAATAATAATGTCCCTGACTCAGAATGCTATTGTGAAGATGGAATGAGAAGGCACAGGTGGAATACTTCCATTACCTGTGCATGGTAAGCCGGCAATACAAGTTCATTGTCATTATTTATCCTTAATCATTATGTATGCTGAGTAGAGGATATGAGACGTTTTGGAACAAACTTGCAAGAAATCAAATACCCAGAAATGGTTGGAGCTCTCTCAGGGGATGCCCTTTCATTGCAGGTATGCAATCCTGGGGCTGGACAGCTCACTTAAGCAGGGTGGCTGGATGTGGTGCCCTTGTAGTCTAAGAATACACAATTCTACTCATCTGTAATCTCTACTGATTTCCACCCATCTCTAAAATTTTTCAGGAACATGTCCCGGAGGCTTTGGTCCCAGACAGTAATCCTCTGCTGCCCGTTTTTCTGCCATGGTTGGGAGACATTCAATCCAGACAACTCCTCCTCCACAGCAGCTGTCAATGCTGTAAGGGGTGTGCCACGCAAGGGTGAAAAGTGGTTCCTTGGGGTTGGCGCCCAGCATTCTCTGCCCTTGCAGCACACAGGACAGCAGTGGCCTCACCATACCAACCAAGGTCAAGGCAAGGCTGATGAGCAACTTCCCAGGCAGACGCCTTGGAAAAAACCGACTGAGATCCAGCTCAGGACCCGCAGGGTCTCTAGAAGCATCCAGTCAGTCTTCTCGCCTTCTCTCCTGGGGTGCCGTTCATTGCTGCCCTCTAAAAATAGCAGTGGTTATTCAGGGAAATGCACCATGCTCTGTCTCTAGGGATGCCAACGCAGGCCTCTTTTAAAAATAGAACCCCAATCAGTTGTGCTTCCTAACTCTCTGTCTCTTCCTCCAGTCTCAGAATCCCTCAGAAGGACACACAGGCAGGGCAGCAGTCTGATGCTGGCCATCACATAGTGGGGAGAGCTAGAGCTGGGGCCTCTTGCCCAAGTTTATCTCCTTCCAAATATCTCCACTTTTAAAAATCCACTTTACCTTACTCCGCATTAAATCTAGTGTCCCCCAGGACATGCCATGGGTTCCTTCATCAGTGCTGGAAGGGACCTCAGAGGTTTACTCCCAGAGCAAAGCTGGCCCAGGAAGGGCAAGGGTCATCCAAAGTCACACATCAGAGCGATGCAGGCCGCGCTTTCCAGGCTTACTCCTCATCACTGTGTGGCCATGCTTGGTGCCCTTGAGGAACATGGGCATCCATTAAAACACTAGGGGCAGCTGCTATTTTCATCCCATCTCTCTTTGGCTGAGCTGGCACATGGATGCCTTTCAATTCCAGGCTGATCATTCTTGACAGAACATTTCAAAGTCAAGGCAGGAGCAGGAGAAGACAAAGCTGTTGCTCCAGGCACAAGCACAGTCTCTGAGCTTTCTGCCTGTCACTAGTAGTTTCTGTCCATACTAGGGGATTATTCTGTCTTGGAAATACTTCTACCCGGGGCATTACAAGTGACTCATACTCTGGTTGCCTTAATACCCAGAGTCATCCAGGAGAGATGCTTGTCAGACCTTGTTTAATCAGTCCCAGCAGAGAATATGCTTGAAGGATGAACACTATTATAATTATGCCCCACACAGCTTTCTGAGCTTATTGAAAAAGTTCGTGCTGCAGAGGGTCTGCAGGAAGATGCTTTTGTTCCAACTGGTACAGTGGGGCCCATCATTAGGACTCATGGACATTAGTAATTCCAGAAGTAGGACATCACACAATAAAGAGAATATGATCTTGGCTGGAAGAAGGCAGCTGGGAAGTTTGGGCTTGGCCTCTTGCTATTCCATCATCGTGTGAGTAGGGCCTGAAATTTGCATTTCTAATAGTAGTATTAATGCTGGTGGTCCAGGGACTACACTTTGAGAACCACAGAAATAGCCACCTGCCTTGCCTTCCTCATGGGATTCTAGTGATGCCTCCTTTGGAAGAGCTGTGGCTAGTCCAGCTCTGCCATTTGCCTACTGTGTAGGACCCTCAGACCATCGTTTATCATCTCTGAGTCTTGGGTTTTCTACTTTTAAATGGAAATAACTCCTACCATGTGTACCTCAGAGTGGCGAGGGTCAAAAGAGAAACAACTAGGTAAAAAAAAAGAAAAAATTCTGAAAATCATAAAGACTATTCAAATAACACACATTTATTGGGTACCTACCATGAGTCAGAAGCTCTGTTAGATCCAGGAGATACTGGCATGAATAAACCAGAATTCCTGCCCTTAGGGAGCCCAGGGGAGAATGAGGAAGAGGATAAATGAATCACTGATACAGTCCCATGCAGTAACAGAGACTCACAGAAGCCTACAGAAGCATGAAGGAGGGATGGGGCAAGTGGCAAGCCCTCTGATTTCATCCTTAGGGTGAAGGGAAACCATTGTAGGGTTTTCTGGTAGTGACCCAATCTCATATGTTTTATGGGCAGATCAGTGTGGGCTGGGGAATGAGTCATCAGGAGGTGCTAGGGCTAGAGGCAGAGAGGCAGGGAGACAGTGGGGAGGCTGCTGCAGTGATCCAAGAGTGAATGAATGGAGAGAACTTGATGCATGTGAGAGATTTGCAGGATAGTATTCACATGGCTTCGTGACTGGTCAGGTGTTGGAGACAAAGAAGGAGGCAGAACCAGGGTGGCACCCAAGTTTCTGGTACACTGACTAAGATGGGAAGGACTGGGGAAGTGGGCGGGGGAGGAGATGATGCGAGTCTTTTGGGGGCATGACGAGCCTGAGATGTCTTTGCTGCCTCCTGTAAACACTGGCCACAGCACTGCCATGGACAGGACCTGGTCCCATAAACCACTGCCACTCTGACTGCCAGGTCTTCCCTGCCGTGAGGGACGTTTCCCCTTCCACACTCCCCATGCTCTGGCTTTACAGAGCTGCTGTTCTCTGCCTCTTCCACATGCAGCTGTGCCTTTCTCATCCAGAGGCAGCTCCAAAATGAACAACAGTAGCAATCAGCAAGTAATCATCTTTCTTTCCCCCATATACAATGTCTGGGTGTGCAGATGATGTTTGTGATTGTTGCAAAAATGACTGCATGAAAAATCTGGCTCCTTCCAAAGAAAGAAAGGAAAAGAAAGCCAATTTAAATAAACTCACATCGTTCAGACCCGATTTTAAGCTTCTTAACCTGGAGCCTGCAAAGGTTCTTTGTCCCTCTGTTCCCTGTGGTGTTTGGTGGTGAGGTTGGGGGTGACTTGTAAGAACCTGCCAGGTTGGGACAGTCCAGTGGTGGCCCCTGGGGACTCTGAGAATCAAGGTGATGGTGGGTCTGCTTTAACTTCCACTATGAGTTCTGGGCATTCGTGAAGAGCAGCGCTCTGAGCTTTTCACTCACACACAGCTTAGCTCCCAGCCAACTGTCAGTAGGTGCTTATGGCGGTTCTAGGTGGCTTTAAGAGCACCCTAGACCGAAAGACTAGAGGAGACCCATAATAACAAGCTGTCACTGTTACTCTGTTCCCAGGACAGCCAACTGCATCCCACACTGTGCTAAAGGCTTTACCATTGTCTTGGTTTAATCTGTCCTCACAATTGTCCTACAAAGTGGGTATTAATAATCCCATTTTACAGAGGAAGAAAATAGAGGGAAAAGTTGATTATGATACTACAGCTAGTAAACAGCAAAACTGGGATTCTAACCCAGGTTGCCTGATTCAAAAGCCCATGATTGAGCTATAATAAAAAAGACATATAATAACAAATATTGATGAAGATATGGAGAAACTGGAACCCTCACACACTGCTGGTGGAAATGTAAAATGCTATAGCCTCTAGAAAACATTCTGGAAGTTCCTCAAATAGTTAAACATACCATATGATCCAGCAACTCAATGCCTAGGTATTTGCCAAAGAGAAATGAAAACATATCCATAAGAACATTTGTACATAAGTGTTTATAGCAGCATTCTTCATAACAGTATAAAGGTGAAAACAACCCAAATGTCCATCAGCTGAGAAAGGGGTAAGTAGAATATGATACATGCACACAATGGAATATTGTAGTTTTCTCCCTTGCCCACAGAGGATACATTCCAAGGGCCCCAGTGGATGCCTGAAACTGAGCATAGTACCAAACCCTGTATATACTATGCTTTTTTCTATACATCCATACCTACGATAAAGTTTAATTTATGCATTAGGCACAATAAGAGATTAGCAATAATAAATAGAGAAATTATAACAATATACAGTCAGACCTCTGTATCGTGGTTGGTTCCAGGACCCCCTGCAGGTATCCAAATCCAAGAATCTTCAACTCCCTTATATAAAGTGGCATAGTACAGTCTGTAATTGTGGATTTCTATCTGCAGTTGGTTGAATTCATGGATGCAAAACCTGTATGTCCAACTATAATAAAAGTTATGTGACTATCATCTCTCTCTCAAAATATCTTATTATACTGTCTGTATTCACAGGAAACTGAAACTATGGAAAGTGAAACTACTATATTTGGCAACAAAAAGGAATGAAGTACTAACACATACTACAACCTAGATAAACCTTGAAAACATGCTGAGTGAAAGAAGCCAGCCACAAGAAAACACATGTTGTATGATTTCATTTATACAATAAAATATCCCGAACAGACAAATCTACAGGTGCAGAAAGTAGGTTTGTAGTTGCCTACACCTGGCCAGAGCATGGATGGGAATAAGGTGGTGCAGGGGGTGGAGGCATTAGGTTAGGGAGAAATCTGGAGTGACTGTTAATGGGTATGGGTTCTTTTGGGGAAAATAATGAAAATTTTCTAAAACAGATTGTGGTGATGGTTGTCTGACTCTGCAAATACTAAAAACCACTGAACTGTACACTTTAAATGACGTGTGTATATGTCAATTACGTCTCAATAAAGCTGTTATTTTTAAGAAGCGATGGTTAAATATTTAAAAACATAAAATGAAAGGAAGAAAAAGCAACTATAATCCTTCCAAGTGAAAGCATCTGGAATTATTTTTTTCATTCAGTCAACAAATCTTGAGCCCCTACTATGGCCTGGGCACCTATCTCTGGGAGCTGGGACTAGAAGTTTCTAGTCTGGTTGGGGAGATACAATGTGGGCACAGAAACATGCTTCATGGTAGAAGAAGCCAAGGAATTGAAATAGTAGGATACCATTTCACACCCACTAGATTGGCAAAAACTAACTTCTGATATTACCACAACGGCAAAAATGCAAAGCCATAGATAGGCTGATATACTGCTTTAGGGAGAATAAATAGGTATAGTTTGGAAGGAAATTTGGCAGTGTTTAGTAGAGCTGAAGATGCACCTGCCCTGTGTCCTAGCCATCCTATGCACTCCTAGGGTATAGCGGGGAGAGTCTTGCACATGTGCACAAGAGGACATCAGCAAGAACCTTCATGGCAACACGGCTCACACCAGACGACCGGAAACAAACAACCAAAAAATCCAGCAACAAGTGAAAGGAAAAATGAGCTCTATTACAGTCATACAACAGGTTATACACAGTGGTAAGTTCCAACAAAACCCAATATATATCAAGTTTGAAGATATACCAAACAATAGCATCTATTGTTTGTGGACACTGTACACACATATGTAGTAAAAGTACAGAATTGTGTGGGAATGAGCAATACCACATTCCAGATACTTGGTGCCTCTTAGGAAGGAGAGGAATGAGATTGGGGGCACACTGTGGTCTTCAATTGTACCTATTATGTATCTTTTAAGAAGTTACTTGCAATATCTTTCTTTTTTTAAATTGAAATTTGTATTGAGATAATTAAGGGTTCACATGCAGTTTTAAGAAAGAATAGAGAGGTCCCTTGTATACTCTGCCCTGTTTCCCCAATGGTAACATTTTGCAAAAGTATAAAATACTATCATAGCCAAGATATGGATATTGATACAGTCTACCAGTCATACTCAAATGTCCCATTTTACTGGTACACATGTGTGTATGGGTTAAGTTCTATACAATTTTACCACTCACATAGGTTTGTGTGTCCATCACCACAGTCGAGTTACAGAACGTCTCCATAGGGCAAGGATCCTCATGTGTCCTTTTATCTCCATACCCACCTCCCTTCCACCCTCAGCCCAGGTCCTCAACTCCATCAACCACTCACCTCATTTCTAAAATTTTGTCATTTCAAAAAATCAATGAAATCAGACAGTAGTTAAGTTTCTGAGATAGTTTTTTTCTCACTCAGCATAATTCCTTGGCGATTCATCCAGATTGTTGTACATAAGATATTTCATTCCTTGTTAGTGCTGAGTAGCATTCCATAACATGAATGGACCACAGTTCACTGTTCACCTGTTGAAGGACATCTAGGCTAATTCCAGTTTTGGCTATTATAATACCTAGAATGTTTTAATTGTTCAACTGGGTGGTGGGTATACAGATTTTCACTGTATTCTTTATTCTACTTTTTGATACAAAGAACACTTTATAAATGAAATGAAGGAGGAGAGAAAGGAGGCACTACTAATGTTGAGCTAACTCTATGCAGCCACCATGCTGAGAAGAGGGCAGCTCAGAGTATAGAACTCGGGGTGAATGCTAAGGCCAAGGCCATGGGCCACTGGCAGGTCTGGAGTTCAGGAATAGGGCCAGGGTGCCCACTTGCTTTATGGTTCTAGGCGTTATAGGGAGTAATGAAGCCTGTCCAAGTCCTTCAGCCTCTGGGCAAGTGCTTAGGGAACCTCCCCTATGGTAGAGCTCTTTCCCATGCCTGGGTGTCTGGGTGCGCTGCCCCAAAGTGGGAAAATAAAAAAGAAGGCAGAAGAAAAGAGAACTCACAGTCAGAACATCTAGAAATGCCCCTTTGTGCCTGTAGAAGGCAGAAGAAAAAGCCAAGGGGACAGAATGAAATCTGACATCTGCTGAAGGCCTTGAGCGAGATCTAGAATTGCAGGAAAGTGGCTGCCTGAACAGTGCTGGAACAGAGAATGCCTATTGGAAGGAACTGAGTGCTTTCTTCTAATTGGAGGTCAAAGCTATGCAGGGCTTTTCTTGCCAGTGGTAGATAATGAGGCCCTCCCTGATTCTCTGTGACACTCAGGTGCAGGGGACACAGGTGTAGCCCTGGCTTCCTGTGTACTTCTTACACTCTGATCTGGTTTGGCTGTGTCCCCACCCAAATCTCAATTTGAATTGTATCTCCCAGAATTCCCACGTGTTGTGGGAGGGACCTGGGGGAAGTAAATGAATCATGGGGGCCAGTCTTTCCCGTGCTATTCTCATAATAGTGAGTAAGTCTCACAAGATCTGATGGGTTTATCAGGGGTTTCCATTTTTGCTTCTTCCTTATTTTCTCTTGCCGCCGCCATGTAAGAAGTGCCTTCTACCTCCTGCCATGATTCTGAGGCCTCCCTAGCCATGTGGAACTGTAAGTCCATTTAAACCTCTTCTTGTTTCCAGTTTCGGGTATGTCTTTATTAGCAGCATGAAAATGGGCTAATACACATTCCTCATCCTGTAGCTTTAACCTTCTTTGCCTAAATCCCTGCAAACACCAATTATGAATTTCTTAGTCCTGGGTAGGGCATGGGGCAGTGACAAATTCATGCTATAAACATTTACTGGTGGCCTTCCTGGTGCTCAGACATCTCCCTGACCTCAAGAACTCCCAGTCGGGACATTTAGAAATGCCCCTGTGTGCTGAGAATGGTGACATATGCTGGGAAGGCCACAGAGACTATCTGCTGTGGGATAGGGCAGAAGCCAGGCAATGAGCCTGTGGGGTCGGGGCAGGCTGCCTGCAAGTTCACCTCCAGGGGGACCTGGGAGAATGAGCAGGAGTTTGCCAGACTCAAAGTATCCGAAAGGCTCCACATGCTCAGAGAAGAGCTTTGTAAAGGTGCAAAGGCCAGGAAGCACTGCTATTAAAGCTACGACTACCGCTGCTGTTGCCAAGAGTAATAATATCTCAACCAACACGGAGTGAGGGTGTTAACTATGTGCCAGGTGTTGTCCCAAGTACTTTATGTGTATTATCTTATTTGACTCTAACAACAACATTATTTTGTTATTACTACTGTATCAATTATACACATAAAGTTCCAGAAGCACAGTGTGGCTAGGTAACTTGCTCTAGGGGAAGGACACACTTTGGAAGTAGAAAAGCCCAGATTTGAAACCAGAACCTGAGCTCCCTGCCATCTGTGATAAACTCTTCTGGGAAAAGGGATAATACAGGTGGCCGGGTGCAGTGGCTCACACCTATAATCCCAGCACTTTGGGAGGCCAAGGTGGGTGGATCGCTTGAGTTCAGGAGTTTGAGACAAGCCTGAGTAACATGGTGAAACCCCGTCTCTACAGAAAAATAATTAGTCAGCTATGGTGACATACACCTGTAATCCTAGCTACTCAGGAGGCTCAGGTAGGAGGATCGCTTGAGCCCAGGAAGCAGAGGTTGCAGTGAACAGAGATTATGTCACTGTACTCCAGCCTGGGCAACAGTGCCAGACCCTGTCTCAAAAAAAATAAAAGGGGGGGATAATTTAGGGCCTCCTATGATACTGTGAAAAGTCTGGGCTTCCTCTGGAGAGCAACGGGAAGCCACTGAAAATCACTAACTAGAGAGGGTCACAGCCCACTTCTGATAGGAATGCTATCCCAGAGGCCATCTCGAGCTCCTTCCTCAATGTCTCTGAAAGCCCAGCACCTTAGTTTCAGCATTTTCTGAACCTCTTCTTTATTTTGTATGTTACCATTTTGGTGAACTAATATTCAGCTTGTCTTGGAGAATGAGGCAATACCTCCTCCCGGGACTGCAGGTGCTTGGTGAGGTAGCTGTGCCAGCACAGGATGCCTCCTTTCCACAGAGTGCTCCAGACCCACTCCACTCCACATTGTCCATTTCTGTTCTGTCTCCCCAGTCAAACCCTCCACTGGGCAAGGCTGGGTCAGAGCTGGCCCCCGGCCTCCAAGACAAGACACAAGCACAAGGAAGCCTAATGGCAAGGACCTCTCCAGGCCTGGAACCTGTATTTCTTGAGGCTCCCCAGGTGCTACCCATGGCTCCAGGTCCACGTGGCCATCAGGGCTAGACCTTGGCACACTCCCCTCTTCCCTCTCTGAGATATCCCCATATAATGGGAGGAAATGATTGACTTTGCCACTGACTTTTGCTGTCAGTGGGTTCTGGGCTCAAGCCCTGGCTCTGCCACTTGCCATCCGAGGGAGCTGTGGCAAGCTCCCTCCCTCCTTGGGTCTGGGCTGGGAGAGAAGGTTGGGTGAGAGGATATCAAGGGTCCCTCCAGCCCTGCCACTCCTCCTAGAGAACCCACAGTGCCCAGAGCTGAGCAGACTCTCATCTCCCCTGCTGAGATGGCAACAACAACCCCTTACCCTTCGATGGGCTGTTGTGAGGTCAACAAGAGAACGAACAGAAAACACTGGCCAAATGCAACATGCTCTACATGGTCTACACAGCAAGAGACCATGTTCTTGTTTTATACTAGTTTGTCTCCAGTGCCTCCCAACTCTCTATCTTTCTTGCACGTGTGTGTTTCCTGTAGTGGTTGGGGAGAAGCGCGGGAAATGGGGAGGTTGAGGCTGGAGGGTGGCAGAGCTACAGAGTGTTTCTCTGGACGTCTGGATTTGCTAGGCCTGGGCCTTGACATGTTCTGGGCAGAGATAATGAACTGCTCAGACACTGCTCCTTGCTGCAGAAGACAGGCCTTGTCGGGGAAACGGAGCTGGTGTCAGAAAGACGGCCCCTCTGCCTGGCTGTGTGGAACACAGCATGGCTCCCTGGTTTGCAGGCTTGGGTGCTGCTTCTTCGTGGGAGCGATGTGGCAGAGGTAAGTCATCTGTCACACCAGGCTTGGATAGGCCCAGACAGGAATCAGGGGTGGCGGATGTGCTGGGAGGATGGCTCTCTCAGGGTTGGGAGGAGGAGGACAGCCACTCTCCCTGCTGGGAAGGGAGGCTCTCTGCTCCCTTCCTTGTGCCAGGCGCTGGGATTCAGAATGGAATCAGCCTCTGGTCCTGCATGGAGGAAGCTCCCCTTATGGCAGAGCAGATAGAAACCCAGGGCTGAAAGATAAGTGGAGCAAGCTCCCCTCTCCGCCACTCCTCAATCCCCTGCTCTGCAATTTAACCATCTGGGCAATGTCCTAATTTCTCTCAGCCTCAGTTTCCTCATCTATGAAATGAGAATGATGATAAAAATAATAGTTGAGTTGCTGTAAGGATTAAGAGAGAGAATTCAATAAAATACATAATAACACTTTATTTAATAATAATTTTAGTCGTAGTTATCGGGGGGAGAAAGTTAATTTTTCAACAAATACATAGTGAGGATCTATTATTATGTGGCAGGAATTATTTAGGCAATTCTAGTCTATGTAGGCCCTCACTGGAGCATATGAGAACATGGACAGAGGGAAGCAGGGAGTTTCAGGAGCAACAAAGAAGACCAGTCCAGCCTTCCCTTCTCAGCTCTCCCTGCCGTCCCCCAGCCCCTCCTGCCACAGGCCACTCCTCTCCAATCACACCACATGTGCCCTGGCCTGGCTTAACAGTTTCTTCCCTGTATGAGTTACAGACACCTTAGAGGCTGGGAGCTCAAGTTGAGGCCCTGGAATTAACTTACAACCCATAGGAAAACCCCTAACTCTGCCTCCTTAACTGACAATCACTACCAAGCTTCAACTCCACCTTGATCGCTCAGCTTCGCTGATGTAGATTGCTCCAAACAGGTTGAATATTAACTGTGCCTATGAAGGAAGAACCAGGAAATGTTGTCTCTGATAAGCCAGATGGATCACCCTGTCTTGCTCTCAGATAATTCCAAGAACTCTTGGGACGTTGTGTATTTATGTGCACCCAGAGAGGGAGACTCTCCTACGAATGCTGCTTAGGGCCCGCGGCATTACTGTCTGAAAAGCAACTCCCTCAGCAACTCCAACAGCTCTGGGCCTCTTTCCAAACATGTGTGTTGGGCTGAGTGGGGGTAGGGAACAAATACACAATAACATTTATTGAATACCTACTAAGTGCCAGGAGCTTTACAGATATTATTTCCTTTAATCCTCAGAACAACCTTATAAGAAGGAGGTATTATTATAGTATCCCATTTTCAAGATAAGAAAACTGAGGCACAGAGATTAAAATTAATTTGTCCAAGGTTATGCAGGTTGTTAAATGAGGGAGGCAGCATTTGGTCTTAGGTATATCTTGCTGCAATGCTGCTGGTCAGTCTGTTATATCAGTGGCTCTCAACCTTTCCTTTCATTATCACCCTTCCCACTGCTAACAGGAGCCCATATACACTTTTGTTCTCCAAAGCCCTCTCTTTCCTGTAAACTTTTAATCTGTAGATATACTGCAGGATACACAGTATGTATATCTGTTCACATACTGCAGCCCCTGGAATGCCACAAACCATTGTAATAAGATTTTTTTTACCCCCTAAATCTCCCTAACAACCAATTTTGCCCCCTTGGGAGTAATATTGTCCCTGTTGGAAATGCATAAATTACAGCAGTGGTTGTCAAAATGTGGTCCCCAAATAGGAGAGAAAGTAAGAAGCAGAAACAATGAACAAAAGAAATCAGACCTGTAAGTGATACAGGTACTAAATAAGAAGATAAATGTGTGCAATATTTAAAGAAATATTGGGCGTATTAGGGTAGCAAAAGTATCAACAAAGAACAACAGACTATCAAAAAAGATAAAGGAGATTGAAAGATAACCACCTAAAATTTCTAGAAATGAGACTAATGTATGGGCTTCTCAGGGCTATTGTTCTAAGTATGGCTCACAGTATCAGAATGTGCCCTGGCACTGGAATCAGAAAACTGAAATGCTGTGTGACTTGAGACAACCACTGCCTATCTCTGGGTCTCTGTTTCCTCATCTGCAAATAAAAAGTGGAACTAGATGACCTCATAAGTCCAGTTCTGTGAACTATTCCATCAAACAGCATATAACATCCACTGGGCAATTGTTTTTCATGCTCCCCATGATTGTAAGCATTTTACAGTTTTAAAATTCTTGCCCATGGGCTCTTATCATATCCACTTTTCATAGTAGGAAATTGAAGCAGAGAGAGATTAAGTAACTTTCCCAGGGTCCACCACTGGTAAGTCAGAAGGGCACCCCTTCAGTCTGATTCCAGAGCCTGCTCTTTGTCCCTGTACCATATGGCCTTCTAACATGCTTGCCTCTTAACATCCTGGAATTCTTGCTCTAGAATTCCTAGAGCAGGAATCTCTATCAGAAGTCTCTCAGAGCACGGGACAGCTCAATGGCTAGCAGAGGCTAACAGCAACCAGAACACCCATTCCAGTGGGGCAGATAGAACATCATGAAATTAATGATCAATTGCTACATAGTATTAAGCACATCTATGAGTAAGGCCTTTGCTTATTTTAGACAAGTGCTATTTAAGACAGAGAAACAAACAGTGACAGATTGCTGAGGCTTGCCTTCTGAAGACCCAATTTTGGAGAATTATTCATCTTGAAAGCACTTCTCTCCACCCTGGTTTCCTCATGTGTGAAATGGGGATGATAAGAATACATACCATCACTGGGTTGTTGTAAAGATTAAATGAGCTAATACTACTCAGGCAGATACTGACCATGCTACAAGTGGTAGTTCTTGATGTTGTTCTTGTGATTATTTTCAACCCAGTGGGAAGAAGCTCGGCTTTGTAGCAGATGACCTTGATCCAATTCCAGACTCCCCCACCTCCTAGCTGTGTGACTTAAAGTCATTGACCCTCTCTGAGACTCTGTGGCCCCATCTGCGTGTCAGAAATAATGCTTACCTCACTGGGCAGTTGAGAGGGCTAAATGGACTGTGAAATGCCTAGCACAGAGGCTGACATCTAATAGGTACTCAACAAATGTCTGTTCTTACCCCTGGAGTGTTTTCTGCACACTTGGCTTTTCCACTATGGTTAGAATTCAAAGAGGCAAAGGTTTCTGTGCTTCTCACTGCTCCTTTCCACCAGGGGAATTTTCACAAAGGCAATGGGAGGTGGAAGATGTCTAAAGACATCCATTTCCCAACGGGTAAGTCAAGGCAGTACAGCGACAGAGGTCCACAGCCTTGCAAAGAGCCCTCAGGCCACTACCTCAACAGCTTTGGATAAACTGACCACTGAGGTGTGCAGCCGCAGATGCAATTAGCAACAGGAAGCGAGCTCGATGATTAGGAGGATTTGGTAATTGAATCCACCAAGGATAATGACACTGACTTTCCCATTTGGAAATAAACTAGCATTTGGCTTGTCAATGGCTCTGCAATCATTCTGACTGCACACCCAGCACTGTGCAGTGTCCCTACTCCGAGGATGCAGGATAGGTAAAGAAGGATTGCATCAAAGGGGTTTTGGAAGAGCAGCAACATCCACAGCAGTGGCTGAGTTCATTCTGCTAACCCCGACCCGGCTGGCCTTGGGAAAGGGCAGAATTCCACACTTAGCTTCTATGGCTGCCTGGTGCTCCTTCCCAAAGCATGGGAGCCCCGGGCCAGAAGGCATTCCCTCACAGTATTCCTTTTTAAAGCAAATCGGGAACTCTTGGGTTTCCAGCACAATCTGTGGCACCTTTTAAATTTCATCTTAGATTCACTGCTCTTTCTTCTTCCCTAGGTCTATTCATGTGTTCAGTTAGTCCACCAGGAATAGTAATGAAGCTAACACTGGGTGCTAGAAGACAATGGTGGTATGGGGAGGCCGTCGGCATCCTGAATGCTCCGAGTGGAGACTGGAGGTGCAATCACAGGGAAGCAGAAGAAGCCTAGGAGGATAGACATGGTCTGGGAAGAAAGAGCTGAAACCAGTATGAGGTTATCAGTGGCCACTGCAGCACTGCGAAGGACTGCTCCAGCCTCACCAGTCAGTGCATGGCACTCTGCCAGGACCAGCCTCAGCATTTCTCCCTGTGCAGGGGACAGTATGGTATTTCCAAAGGACAAGACAGGCAGGCCTGGCTTCAAACTCCAGCTTTACCAGTTATCAGCTATATGTCCTTCTCTGCATTGCAGTTTGATTATTGGAAATTGGGACATTTCTATCTCTTTGAGCCAAAAATAGATAGGTTTTTATAGTGAAGATAAAACATACTATATGCCTAGCATAGATACCAAGACATAGTAAGAGTTCAGTAAACGTTTATTTATCCTTGCTTAACAGACATAATTGGCACCATATGGGACAATATACTCTTAGCCTCATAAGGTTTGTCTGCTTTACTAAATATTTACATAGGAACTACGATGTCCTCTTTAGGATTATTTCTTCATTCTGACCCTGAGAAAAAATGCACTGTCCTAACTCGTTTGACTTCCCAGTTCCCATCGCCAGCCAGGATGAACAGGGCCTGACCATGTGATAATCTCCATCACCAGTACCTGTATTTAATAGCAACGTGGGGTTTACATCTTAATTGTGGTCATGTCTTCCATGAAAAGCAAGCAACACGAAAGCAGGGATTATGGATTGTCTGCTGTGCTTATGGGAACTGCCATGGTAGACTCCAATTGGGCGGAACAAAGGAGCATGTTGGCGTCCCTGTTCCATTTTCCAAGAACTGAAAAATATGTCTGGAAAGATACAACAGAAACACATCTTTAAAAGAGCAGCAGTACGTAGCAGTAAACACTGAAGGCCAAGCAAACAGTGCCAAGCAAGTGTGGAGTCATGGGAAAAGCGGTCATGGGCCTTGGAGGAGGCTGATGGGAGTCTGCAGTTTGAATCCCAGCTCTGGCTTTTACTAGCAAGGTATCCTGGGGAGCGGAAAGGGGAGAAAAATCTGCTTATCCATCTGAAAATGGGGAAAACACCACCAACTGCTGCGATGATGACAGGAAGAATGCCTGGCACGTAGTGAGTGCTCAATTCACTGCTAGTTTCTTTCTTTCTTTTTTTTTTTTTGAGACGGAGTCTCGCTCTGTCGCCCGCGCTGGAGTGCAGTGGCCGGATCTCAGCTCACTGCAAGCTCCGCCTCCGGGGTTTACGCCATTCTCCTGCCTCAGCCTCCCGAGTAGCTGGGACTACAGGCGCCCGCCGCCTCGCCCGGCTAGTTTTTTGTATTTTTTAGTAGAGACGGGGTTTCACTGTGTTAGCCAGGATGGTCTCGATCTCCTGACCTCGTGATCCGCCCGTCTCGGCCTCCCAAAGTGCTGGGATTACAGGCTTGAGCCATCGCGCGTTTCTTTCCTCCTCCTTTTTCTCATTTCCCCTTCTCTTCTAGATAACTGACATTACTTTATTTGCTAATGAATTAGAATTAGTAGTGGATGACTTTTATCTGCCTGTTGGTGACCATAGTCCTCTGTATACATACATTTGCACACCATCAAGCAGTTGCTTGTAAAAACACTTTCAATGGCTTCTTACTTTTTAAACAACAATCACAAAAAGCCCCACCTCCTTGGCCTGGCATCCAAACCTTTCCCTGGTAAGCACTGACCCTAAGCTGGAACCCCAGCTGCAACCAGTCTTCTGCTTAAATGCTCACCCACCAGGGTTCTGGGTGAGGTGGGGAACGCAGTTTAGCTTTGGGTTAGGAAAGATGGTAAGAAAGGAAAACTGAAGGCAGTTACACCAACTTGACCTTAAAGCGCCAAGAAGATTCTGCTAAACAGACTAAGATGGGAAAAGGATTCTAGGCCAAGAGAATACCATACGCAAAGGTCTCCCTACAGCAGCGAGGGGTCATTCCAGGAGAACTCCCGTCCCCTCTCCACTGAGACTGTTCCCACTTCCCTTCTTCTCTTTACTAGATTAACGGTTGACTTCCTCCTCATTCCCTGCTGGACTCTGGAGTATCTCACCTTTTATGCCCACAGTTTTCAAAGTGTGCACCAGGGATCCCTGAGGGTCCCTAAAACCTTTCAGGAAGTCTGTGAGGTCAAAACTATTAATAAAAATGCTACAACATCATTTTCCCTTTTCATTCTGGCTTTCTCGTGAACTCATGGTGGAGTTTTCCAGGTTGAACGCAGAAGCAGATACCTCTATAAAGCCAAACGTTGAAAGGATTTGCCAAAATGTAAAACAATGCCACTCCACTCATTTCTGTTTCTTTTGGAAAAGTCATTATTCATAAAAATATGTTATTTATGTTAAAGTAAGGGTTTATTATTGTTAATTTAAATAAGTGATAAATAACAATTTTAACATCTTTCAGTATTAATCACTAATATGGCAAATTTTGACAGATAAAATCCACATAAATGAAAACCCTTTGGGGTCTTCAATAACGTTGAAGAGTAAAACAGAATGCTGAAATGAGAGAATCTGAGTACAGGTGCTTTAGGGCATGCTGTGTAGAAAGCAGGAAGGCAGGGGAGGACAAGGTATATAAGTGTTCTTGGGTAGCCTTCTCAGGCAGCAATTTCTGCCCATGACTGGGATCCAGTTTGAGTTAATTTTTGTATATGGTGTGAGGAAAGAGTCTAGCTTCATGCTTTTGCACGTGGAAATTTAGTGCCCCAGCACCGTTTGCTAAACAGACAACTCAGTCTCTCTGTGCCTTTGTAGCCATAACTCTAACGTGAACTTTAAAAGACCACCTTGCAAGGCATTGTGACATTTAATGAGACAGGGAGAGAAAAACATGGTGTGGGTTCCCTGAAATGTAGCAGATGGTCAATGCTCATAACTGAAAAAATGGACCATGGATCTGAAAGTGCTCTGAGGCACGGGCCATCATGATTACCACATGACCAGGGCTGTTCCATCCCTAAAGGTCTTTAGCACCCATGGCTGCATTTTCTTGTCACCAAGGCCTGTGCCATCCTCAAGACACTGATTTGCAACCCCTTTCCAGGAACCCCTGTTTCTCAGTGGTCCTAAGAATCCCTTTTTATTCTCCTCTTCTCTTTTTTGTCCCTGACTTTCTACCCTAAGTTTTCATTAAATGTTCTTGGTTTTAATTACTTAATTTTAAATTGTTAACTTACTCAAATCCTTTTGGCAAGGGGGTGGGAAGGCATGACTGAATGAGTGAGTCAGTCAACTAAAAGATCCCTAGTTTCAAGACTGAAAAGTGAAGCTCCTGCAGCTAAAGTGACTCACAGGGGTCATCCCACTGCAGGTGTGAGAGGTGAGGCCGTGTGAGGCTAACTCCAGGGCTCTCCACAGTCCTCATTTCCTCCTCCCACCTTGGAAACATCCTTTTAAATCACGTCTCCCTCCTCCACAGTGTTTGCAACACCTCCTGATTTAGTTTTCTCTCTGAATTTCATTAGTGTCCCATTTACCTCCTCCTCCTGATCTCCCAGCCGTTAAGCAGGAGGAGGCTGAGTTGGCAGCAAGGGCTCCGCCTCCTGACCGAGGGATAGGGGAACTCACAGAGGAGGAGGAAAGGACCCCTGGGCTGCAATGCCAGATGCTGTTCTGGTCCACTGGGCTCAAGACAACAGACAGTAACTGGGTCCTGTCTGTGTGTCAGGCACGGAGGGCTCAACGATGAGGAGCTATTTTTGCCTCAGGAAATCCCCAGGCTCAAGGGGATGAATGGATAACGTCTGTGTCATGTGGTGAAGGGACTTCACACTCCTGGGCAGACAGAGTGAATGCATGAAAAGTGAGCTAGTGGTGGGAGGAGAAAGGCAGTGCGGACATTCCAGGAGGAAGGAACAGTGTATGTGGAGGCTGGATGGCTTGAACAGTAGAATGTAAGCAAGTCACAATATGGAACCTGTTCAATGATTTGCTCTTATGCTCCTTCACTGAATCTTTACAAAGTGCCTGCCATGTGCCAGGCATCTTTCTAGGCAGAAGAACACTGCAGGGGCCAACAAAGTAGGTCCCTGCCCTTGTGGAGCTTATGTTCTAATAGAAGAAGACAGAAAATAGGCAATTAAACTTGTCTAGTAATACATGCACCAGGTAGAGACAGATGCTATGCAGAAAGGTTTAAGCGGAAGAGGGTCCCAGAAAGAACAAGCCTGGGAGGACTGCTCCTTTGCACACAGTGGTCGTGGTGGGCCCCCACCCTCACCTCCACCCCGCTCCACCTTGCCCACACCCATGGGCCCCTGCAGCCCCTTGAGCAGTGAACATGCTGTTTCTCAGGGTCCATCAAGTGGCGGCAGGGCTGGGTGAGCAGGCCGCTGCAGTGGTCGAGTTCTGAGATGGCATTCGGACCAGTGTGGGGACAGAGGAGGAGGTCATAAACGCTGATGAAGGGGCAGAAGTGACTGAGTGAGTGTATACACAGCACAGAGCACAATGGGAGGGATGGTGGGAGATGAGGCTGGAGAGAAAACGGAACATTCCAGAGGGAAGAATCTTCCAGTGCCAAGGTGCACATTCAATCCCATCCTGCCAGACTCAGATTCTGCAGCCTAGTATTTTTGCAAAGTCTTTCCTGCACCGATTTAGATGAGTTCGATGGGACCAATTACGTGGAAGGCCCCCACGTGGGGATGAACAGCTGAGTCACTTGGGCTGGGTGTTGGGGAACCAGGGAGAGAACGTCCCTGGGGAGAGAGGGGTTGAAGAGGAGGAGAGGAGACCACACTTCAGATTTAGATGGGGTAGAGGTCTAGATTCAATGACTTTTACATTTTAACTTTCATGTCACTATTACAAGTGAGTATAGTGAGGTTAAAGAGTTCAGCTTTTATCTTACTATGCTGAGTGAGCCTTGGTTTTCTTATCTTAAAAAATGGGGTCACAAGAATACCTTATGGGATTGTGGGAGTCAAATGAGGTGCATCAATCAACAGCTTGGCACAGTGTCTCAGTAAATGTGACCCCATTTACTTGTCCCTCTAAAGAAAATAAAATTTTTTTTTTTTTTTTTTTTGAGACAGAGTCTCTCTCTGTCACCCAGGCTGGAGTGCAGTGGCACAATCTTGGCTCACTGCAACTTCTGCCTCCAGAGTTCAAGTGATTTTCCTGCCTTAGCCTCCTGAGTAGCTGGGATGACAGGCACCCACCACCATGCTTGGTTAATATTTTTTTACTTTTAGTAGAGACCAGGTTTTACCGTGTTGGTCAGGCTGGTCTCGAACTCCTGACCTCAAGTGATCCACCCGCCTTGGCCTCCCAAAGTGCTGGGATTACAGGCATGAGCCACCACACATAGCCAAAAGGCAAAAAATATTAATGGAGCTCCTCAGAGAACCTATGTCTCTACTGCAGAGCACTGATCTCAGTTTGTAGTTATATACTTCTCAGGGTGCGGGAAGAGACCACCTTTGTTTTTATTCCTTGTGATATCCCCAAAGTTTAACATAGTGCTGGGCTCCTGGTAAATCTTCCATATGTCTTTGTCGAATAACTAAATAAATGATTAATCAGAAGTTATGTAAGGTCCAGACTCCAGCACTTTTTATTTGGAAGACCTTTGACAAGACAATTTCTCTAAGCCTCAATTCCTTTCCTGTAAGATGGAAATCATATCTACTGTGGCAGAGGAAGTTACTGCTCTTAAAATATCCATGTCTTCCCACATCTCCTGGAATCCTAGAAATCAGGCAGGACCACAGGGCTAGTTCTGGCCAATGTGTAGTGTGTCACTTCAGGAGCAAGTCATTTAAGAGTCAGTGTTCAACCTTCCAGGGATTTCCTCCTCTGCTACAGAGACCAAAGTGGCCAATCATCCAGGCCAGGTCGTACCCCTAAAATAGGGCAGAGATTTCATCAGCCTGGTCCCTAAGCCACTAGGTAGAGCAAAGCTTTCCACCAACCTTGGATGGATATGTAGCATGAGAAAGAAATACACTTTTGCTAGGTTAAGCCACTAGGATTCTGGAGTTAATTTATTACTGCAGCATAACTAAACCTAACAAGACTCATATTTCTATCCTGAAAGATTGCTGGAAGAATAAGAAAAAGTGCATGGTACCTAGTAGGTTCACAGTAGGCTTTCAATAAAGGCCACGCTCCCTCTTCCCTGGATCCTTCCTCTGCATCTTCAGCCTCCCTCAATGTGACCAGCTTTCACTTACAATTTCACTCCTCTGTTCCTTCTGTGGCTTGAAACATCATTCCACTTTTCCCATAGAACCCAGAAGTTTCCTGCTGTTTTTTTATTGCTTTTCTGCACAGCAATATGAGGAAAAGCTTCTAGAGAGCCATCTTAGCCACCAGACCTGGCCTCCAGACCACCTGCCTTCTGGGCAGCCTTCCACTCACCTCCCCCTATCCCATTCCCCACTGTGCCTCTGATCTCACTCCAGTTCAGCTCAAGATATAGCCACCAGACTCTGGGCCCTGCACCCTGGTCTCCTGTACCCAAGAATGACCTTGATTGGCATTGCTGCCTCTCTGGTCCTAGACCCACATGTGACCTCCTTGCTGCCAGCACCCCCATCACATAACTGCTGGATGCCCGATCCTTGCCCACCTTGCCCTCTCACCATGATGGCTGCCAGGTTGGTTTCCAGCAACCATTGCCACCTACCAGTCCTACTGCATCTGCTCCAGGATAAGGCTACCTTTACTCTAGCCAGACCTCCTCTACTTTCTATGCTGCCAAGCCGCAAAAGCCTCCAACCAAAAAACATGCAAATGTTCAGAGTCTGAGATTGCATTTCTCATCAAGGCCATAAATTTGCAGCTAATGATGGAAAATCAGAGCAGACAAGGGGACTGACCTGGCTCCATGTCAGCACGTTCTGAAGAGTCAGCAATGTTCGTGGGCCCTGCAGCCCTCGCTCCAAGGCCATTGGATCCTGGAGGACTGTGCGGGATCTTTTCTGTTGAAGCAGAGAACACAGATCCAACTCAGCGAGGTGGCAAGATGCCCCAATCCTTTCTCACAGACCCTCCACTCCAGCAGTCATTGCAAACACACAGCATGGGAAAATGAGGCTTGTTCCTGGTCCCACAGCAATGAAGAGAAGCAAGTGGGGTCCTAGCACCCTGCAAATCCCACACAGATGCTTCCTCTATGCAGCCTTCCTGAGAGGCTCGAATATACCTTCCTCTATTCTCCCATCTCATCTTGTGCTATGGGAGTAATGGTCTTGTCTTAAAATCATTGTTTACACACATTTCCTTGAGTGAGCTGAACCCTGCAGGACAGAGACTGAAGATCTGCCGTTTTTACAACCCAAGCACCCGGCACAAGGCTTGGAGCAAAGTAGGAACTGAGTGTTATTTGCCCAAAGGATTGACTACATACTGTGATAGGGGGTAGACAGGGAATGGAGCATGGGGTTAAGGTCTAGGGTTAGTAGCCAGTGGCCCCGTTAACAGTTCCGTCACAGATTCACCAGACAAATAAGTCACTGACCTTCTCTGAATCTTACTGTCTTGCTGCTATGGTTTGAATGTGTTCCTCAAAAGTGCTGGAACGTAAATTCCTCAGTGTGGTAGTATTGGGAGGTAGGGACTAATGGGGGTGCCTGGGTTGTGATGGCTCTGTCTTGACGAATGGATTAATGCATTCTTGTAGGAGTGCATGAGTTGTCTCAATCGTGGGTTGTTACAAAGCAAGGCTGGCCCCTCATGCTTCTCTCTTTCACATGTGCTCACTTGCCCTTCCGCTTTTTCCCTTGGGATGAAGAAGCAGGAGGCCTTTGCCAGAAGCAGGAGGCACCATGCTCTTGGACTTCTCAGCCTCCAAAACTCTGAGCTAAATAAATTTCTTTTCTTTATAAATTACCCAGTCTGTGGCATTCTGTTACAGCAGCAGAAAATGGACTAAGGCACTTGATCTATGGAATGGGTCGATCTTCCCCTAATATATCACATGGGAGTGTTGGGGTCACCTGGACAGAGGTCTTTACACAGAAGAGTTCCAGTTCTGGCCCAGCTGCTGATTGCAACCTCTGGCGAATGACTTCCCCTCTCTGAGCCTCAGTTTCCTCATCTGAAAGAAAGAAACTCTGAACTGGGAGACGTGTGAGGTCCTTTCTGGCCCTAGAATCCTATGACTATAAATTTGATTTATAGGACTCTGGGACTAAGGAGATACCTGTACAAAATAAAGGTTTTTCCAAATGAAGAAAAGAAAGTCTACCCTACTCAAAAGAAGGGTAAGGGGAGGTGCTAAGGTTTTAGGTCATTTGCTTCAGGTCATTGTAAGAGAAGGAATAGGAATTTGAACATAAGCCCTCAAAGATTCAAGGTCCCTGTACTTTTCCTGCCCCATACTGCCACACTCACCCATAAAAAATACTACAAAATGCCTTATTATACAAGAGACCCACTAGGCTAAAGATTAAGGCATAAAGGGTATACTTAGGCATAGGAGGTTAACCCCCCAAGAAGCCATTATTTGAGAAGTTCCCTGAATTCATTTTTCCCAAATAGATCTAGGATCCTAGCTAAAAAAAAACTACTGTCTATTATAAGGTGAGGAATTGCTGGTAATTCCCATGAAAAACAAAATGCATTTAATTGTAAAATTTTGTTGTCTTTATCTACATTTAATATGTTTCTTTATGGCAAATTATTTTAAATAAACAGTAATTCTATTAGGCAGGAACATTCACCAGCCTCTGGCCAAGTACAGAATATCCCGTTGGTACTCTCCGGAGACTGGCTCCTGAACTACCTTCAGGGTCGAATTTTTCGTCTTTTTTTTTGTGAGACGAGGATTTTGCTCTTGTGGCCCAGGCTGGAGTGCAGTGGGATGATCTAGCTCACTGCAACCTCCGCCTCCCAGGTTCAAGTGATTCTCCAGTCACAGCCCCCTGAGTAGCTGGGATTACAGGTGCCTACCACCACAGCCAGCTAATTTTTGTATTTTTAATAGAGATGGGGTTTCGCCATGTTTGCCAGGCTGATCTCGAATTCCTGACCTCACGTGATCTGCCTGCCTCGGCCTCCCAAAGTGCTGGGAGGCTTGAGCCACCATGCCTGGCCAGGGTAGGAAAATTAATGGGCACAAGTAGAGTTAACAAGAGTTTGGGAGTAAACTTAGAAAAGTCCTTATACATCATATTATATTCATTAAGATTAAAAATAGGCAGTACACCAAGCAGGATATGACTATTATTTTAGACATTTCAAATAGGCAATAATGGCTATTACACCTTTAATTTTTATTACCCTGCCTTGTTCATTAGAAGTTTACCCCCCCTCCCCTGCCACACACACACAACCCCACGCCAGGTTGCAAAGACAGCAGGAAATTGGCTTCCTTGGCTATAACAATGGGCAAGGGACAAGGTACTTTCTCTGGTGTCCCCAAGTGCCAAATGTCTGGTGGCTTTTAGGACACAGAGCTGTTACCTTTGTCCCCAAGGGTCCTGCTGGGGTCCTAGTCACGTAAGTGATATGTATGTTTGATGCTTGGATGAAACACTCAAATTTCTTTCTCAAGCCTCCTTTTTTGTGTCTGGGTTATAAAACTCCATCATCTCTCCCTTCCCCTCATAGCTTCAGGCCAAAGCTCGTGCCTCGGCTTCTCACCTGTGCCTTATGGTCCCCTCCTCCTTGAAGAAGCTGCAGAGCTGCAGTTTTTACTCCTCTTCTGCCCTCATCCTTGCCAAGGCTTCAGGGAAAACCTCAACTCTTTGTCTTCAGTCTTTCAATCTGTTTATTTCCTTTTCAAATCCTGTCCCTAAATTCCCTTTTTTTCAAAGTACCTCCAGTAGGCGATACAAAGACAGTTAATGAAACTAAAACGCTCATTGGTTGCTGGAAAGGTTTTAAAAGTATTTACGTGCTAGCATTCTGTCGAGGGGAAATTGATTTAGGAAGGGATTACGGCATTATTCATTCATTCACATATTCACTCGTTCATTCATATACCGAGGATTGTTGCTGGGCAGAATACAATAATGATTCTGAAGCAAATCCTGCTTTTGGGAAGCTCATAGGCTGGCAAGAAAAACAAGACACAGCCGTAGAGAACTATAATGTTTGGCAGTTTTGTAAGAGAGATGCAGACAGAAACTAATGAGTGAACAGAGGATGGAGAGATCGCCATGGCTGACAAATCATGGAAGACTGCCTTGCAGCAGACTTTGTATAAGGTAGGGGACATGAAGACAGGGCAGGTACTCCACATAAGGGAGGAGAGCCATGGTAGGTAAAAGCATGACAAAGAACAAGTGTAGAGCTCAGCTTTCCAGCGTCTGTGAGCTGTGCAGAGGGGAGTGAAGGACATCACACCCAACAAGAGATGTGCGCCTCAACAGGCTGGGGAATGTGGTCATTGTTCAGTGAGTAATAGGGAGCCTCTGAGTGCTGTTGAGCAGAGATGTGACATAACTGGAAATCTGCTCTAGGAAGATGAACGTGGCAAGCCTTGCACAATATGAACTGGAAGAGGAGTTGCCTGGGGCAGGGAGCTCCTGATTGTGTGGCATTGGGTAGGCTGTTAGGTGCTTTGATGGTATTTAGCCTTCTAAACAACTGTAGGAGGCAAGCATTATCCTTCCAGACTTGGAGATGAAGAAAGGAGACTCTGGGGAATCTAAGCGGCTGCTCCAAATCCCCTAGTGAACAAGCAAGGGGGACAAGATCCAAACCCTATTCTTTTGCTCTCTAGGCAAGTCATAAAGCAAGCTGTAACCCTGTGCATGACACCGTGTACCTGACACAACTGTCTTTCTTCTCCCAGTGCATCTCCCGCCCGTCCACGGGTATGTGGAGCTTGATCATTTCCTGGGTTGCCTTTCAGGAAGGCCCAGGGGAATTAAATGCAGAGTGCCTCTACTTCTGTTGGATTCCCCTAAAGTGACCACAGATCAAGGAGATAAGATGATGCCTTGAGTTAAGTCAGGTTCCAAAACAACAACACTGACTGCAGAGAATTGCAAAGGCAGCAGGAAACCACCCTCCTCCCTGGCAAGGAGTGTTAGTTTTTGTCTTTCCTTTTCAGCTAAGCCGTGGTACTGGGAGGAGTGGACACAGAAACCCAGGAGAAAATCTTCTGGATACCCAGGAATCTGCTGGGGCCCTGCAGAATGTCAGCGAGGAACTCAGCATTCCTGTGCTCTGGGCTGACCCCCCGTTTAGGGAAGGCAGCCCAGAGGGCTCCTAATGCACTCGGAACTGTATCATCGCATCTGCAGCCTGGAGGAGATGACCTCCCACCAAGATGCCTGCTATTAAAACTTTGTTTAAGGAAAATAAAAAGATATCCTCATTCTAAACGTGGGACACAGTGATAAGTGTGTTCTATACTTGACAATCAAGGGTTCAGGTTTGCTGAGAGGAAGCCTGGCACAGGTAAGAGGTGGAGCTTTGGAAGCAGAGTGGGGCTGAATCACAGCTCCCCCAGTCACCAGCTGTGCAGCGTTGGCCAAACCACTTAGTTTTTTACATTTCTTTATTATTAAATAGGAATAAAAATAATGGACTAGAGAGTACCTGACCCTTAGTACATACATAATAATGTAGAATAATTTCTTCCAGTCTTAAATGTTCAACATCATGGGCATTGCTTTCTCAGGGAGGTAGCTTTCCTCCTCACAAATTTACCAATTGAAGAAATGGATTTTTGGAGAAAAAATGCCAAAACTACAGCAAACTATTCATATCCTTGAGCTAGCTCTTATGACCAGTGTCTTACAATTATTCATCTTTACAACTTTCTTTTCTACCAGACTGGGAGCTCCTTGAAAACAGTGACGACTATGTCTTCAATTCTCAGCACATAGTTTTGTCTCTTTCTACCTCAGCTACCTTATTTTGAGATCTGTATAAACTACAGAGTCTGTAGTTCTGGGATTTTTATGGTCCCAGCCTGGTTTGAAGAGTGACTTTAAGCAACACCTTTAAGAGCACATCCAGTATTCTGAAAACCATCTCATTATCATGTAAATTATTAGCACAAAATACTTCACCTTTTTACTCTGCTAAGAGCTTTGGTTTCTGATCCAAGCTGATTATATGTGCCAACATTTTCAATAACATCTTAATAACGCCAATCCTCCCAGGCCTCTGGACAGAATCAGACCAGGTGGAGAGATCCAGAGTTCAAAGGCATCCTGAAGGGGCATGTCACGGGGGAAAGAAATGAAGCATCAAAACTGGATTCAAATCCTGTCTGTGCAGTTGGGACAAGCCAGCATAGTGCCCGGGATCAGGATAATTGCTCAGTAAAGGTTAATACCCTTCTCCTGACTCCTGAGAAAAGTAAAGCCATAAAACTTGTTGCAAGTAAACAGGGAGAGAAGATCCACCACATTCCTGAGTCCATTTAGAATATGGATTTTTTGTTTGTTTGTTTGTTTTTGAGAAGGAGTCTGGCTCTGTCGCCCAAACTGGGGTGCAGTGGCCGGATCTCAGCTCACTGCAAGCTCCGCCTTTCGGGTTCACGCCATTCTCCTGCCTCAGCCTCCCGAGTAGCTGGGACTACAGGCGCCCGCCACCTCGCCCGGCTAGTTTTTTTGTATTTTTTAGTAGAGACGGGGTTTCACTGTGTTAGCCAGGATGGTCTCAATCTCCTGACCTCGTGATCCGCCCGTCTCGGCCTCCCAAAGTGCTGGGATTACAGGCTTGAGCCACCGCGCCCGGCCAGAATATGGATTTTTTTAAAGCCTTTCTAAGGACTGGATGAAGCAGGTTATTTCATTTTAATTATGGTTGCTGCAGCTGCTGCTTATGGACTCAAAGACCAATTTTCACATTAAAAAGAAAAAAAAAAACACATACACACCCACACACAAACTCACCAAGAAACTTCACTGCATACACAGAACAGCATCTCCTTCAGAGAGCACATCAGTGAGGTGGAAAAATCTGGAATGGCCTGCTCCAGACACTCAGAGCCAGGTGGAAATCCCTGTGCGTGCTCACCCCCGCCTCCCCTCCCATCTTGCCTCCTCTCTGTCCTGAACGTCAAAGAGCAGCTCGTGAGCCACACAGCGTAATGGAATGTTTCGCAGTGAGCAGCTGCATATTTTTAACACACACAAGGGGAAATAAAGGCAGCAGATGGTTTTATGTAATCTTCCTATGAATTTTTAAATGAGAGTCCTCATTCATGAAGACCTGAAAAGATTTTATTTTTTCTTTTTTTACAGGTCCTCTGTGGGTCAAGCCAGCCAGCTCTGGACATGCCCTGGTAAGGCTGTGTGTGTTTGCCTCTGCCAGGGCAGGGAAGCTGGGAGAAGCCTGCTTGCCTTCTTCTGGCCTGGTTTCCACTTGGTGTTCTTTCTTGTGGTTCTTTCTCTGTAAACACACAAGTGGTTCTCAACGTTTTCAACGTTCATAATGGAAAACTCATAGCAAACTCATGAATCCTTCAGAGGCATAGGTGTGCTGTGAAAATCTGAACCAAGTGTAGTCTTATGTTTGAAATGACTGAGGATCTGTGCTGTGGCAGGGACGTCTGTCAGAGAGATGGTCAAGGGGAACAGATGGGGCAGATGTACCAGTGTAAGAGAAAAGATAACAGTTCCCACTTATAAGTGAGAACATGCAGTGTTTGGTTTTCTGTTCTTGTTAGTTTGCTGAGGATAATGGCTTCCAGCTCCATCCATGTTCCTGTAAAGGACATGATCTCATTCCTTTTTTATGGCTGCATAATATTCCATGGTGTATATGTACAACATTTTTTTTTATCCAGTCTATCATTGATAGGTATTTGGGTTGGTTCCGTGTCTTTGCTATTGTGAATAGTACTGCAGTAAACATACGTGTGTGTGTATCTTTATAACAGAATGATTTGTATTCCTTTGGGTATATACTCAATAATGGAATTGTTGGTTCAAATGGTATTTCTGGTTCTAGATCCTTGAGGAATTGCCACACTGTCTTCCACAATGGTTGAACCAAGTTACATTCCCACCAACAATGTAAAAACATTCCTATTTCTCCACGGCCTCGCCAGCATCTGTTGTTCTTGACGTTTTAATAACTACCATCTGACTGGTGTGAGATGGTATCTCATTGGGGTTTTGATTTGCATTTCTCTAATGATCAGTGATGTTGAGCTTTTTTTATATGTTTGCTGGCCATATAAATGTCTTCTTTTGAGAAGTGTATGTTCATGTCCTTTGTCCACTTTTTGATAGAGTTGCTTGGTTTTTTCTTGTAAATTTGTTTAAGTTCCTTGTAGATTCTGGATATTAGACTTTTCTCACATAGGTGGATTGGGAGCTGAACAATAAGAACACATGAACACAGGGAGGGGAACAACAGACATTGGGGCCTGTCAGGGGGTTTGGGGAGGGAGACCATCAGGATAAACAGCTAATACATGTGGGGATTAACACCTAGGTGATGGGTTGACAGGTGCAGCAAACCACCATGGCACACATCTACCTGTGTAACAAACCTGCACATCCTGCACATGTATCCCAGAACTTAAGTAAAATTTAATATAGAAAGAAAGGATACCGGGCTCTCATTTGAAAAAGATCATGTGTTTAGAGGATATGCAAGAACTGCCTGTAAAAATGGCTTAACAGGAAGCACTGGCAGGGGAGAAAATAGCCATAAGTGCTAAAAAGCAGCCTGATGAAGTTTATGGTGTCTGTGGAGAGTTTTTTCAATTTTCTGAAACTTGCTTTTATTTAACCAATGTCCACCTTTAACCCCTTCAAGCACATCATCAAAGATTCTGGGATTTAAAAGTGCAGGATAAACACACACTCTAGTTCTCAACCACTGGAGTTGTCCCAGACCTCTGGGCCTCTGCTCTGCTGTGTCCTCAGCCTGCAAAGCCTTCTCTTCTTCCAAAGCCACTAGACCCTCTTTTATCTATCCTCCAAGAGCCAGTGCAGACACAAACACTTCTGTGAAGCCATCTCTGTTGCGCCCAGCAAACCCAACTGTACTCCCATGCCAAAGAGTCACCAGGCTAGATGATTCCAGCACTAAGTCCCAGGGGTGACCTGAGCTCTGCCTAGGTCTAGTGCTCTTTGATTTCTTCCTACATATTATACTGTCAGTGATATTTCTAAAATGCAAACCTGACCCTCCTGTTCCTTGTTCAAAGCCCTTATTGCTCCCCTATTGTCACTGGGGAGAAGAAATCCAAACTCTCCCATATATCAAGCAGTTCTTTTCACTGTCCAGCCTGGCCACCTTTCCAGCCCAGTCCCTGGCCATTCTCACCCTAGACCCTGAATGCTTCAGCTAAACCACAGTGTTTTTCACAATAAAAAGGAAAAACACACACATACACACCCACACACAAACTCACTGAGAAACCTCACTGCATACACAGAACAGCATCTCCTTCAGAGAGCATGTCAGTGAGGTGGAAAAATCTAGAATGCCCTGCTCTAGACACTCAGAGCCAGGTCACTCTGTCTTCCATGGCTTCCATGGCTCTTCCCTTGGCCTAGGATGCCCCTTGTCCACTAGTTCCCCTGGGCAGCACCCCATCATATTCTGGTGAAGCATCTCCCCTCTCCTGGGAACCTTTTTCCCACTGCTCCCACCATGTGAGTTGTGACAGTCATAGGTGCTGTGCGTCAATTATTTCTGGCTCTCTACTTTCCAGGTACACGGTGAGAATGTCCACCCTGATAGGGCCATGTCACTAACTGTGGTGTGAATTGTGAGTAGAAGTGTACCACTTTCAGGTGTTAAGATTTAACTGCCAATACAAGACCCTCCAGAGCTCTCTCAGCACAGTTGGGATGGCTTGTCAGTCTGGGTCCCCGGGGACTACGATGAGCAGAAACCCTCTCCTCTCACCATCTCGATTGCCCACAGACGATGTGGAGTGTAAGACAGGATGAACCCCTTGTTGCTATCAATTCTCTATGATTTAGAGGATGATGTGCACCCAGCGTGAACTGGCTGATCTGACAGATTCATGGGTCCCATGACAATTGTCATGGTCTTAAACAATCCTGCCTCACTGGCTGTCATTGATTGGTTCAGGGCTGGGCACCTTAACAAGGCTGAGTTAGTCATTGTTCCAGACCCCATTTCTTCCCTTGAGGAGACCAGAACCTGATCAAACATGAACCAATTAGAATTCTTCCCTGGGATTTCTGAAATCAATAAATGAAGAAAGAATGTAGTATCTAGTAGTGCAAATTGTAAGATGCAAAAACTGAGAGCTGTTGCGGACCATGTGGGTGTTATGGGTTGAATTGTATCCTCAAAAAAGAAAATATGCTGGAGTCCAAACCCCCAGTACTGCAGAATGGGGCCTGATTTAGAGATAAGGTCTTTATAGAGGCAACCAAGTTAAAATGAGGTCATGAGGGCAGGCCTTAACCTAATATGACTAGTGTCCTTATAAAAAGGGGGAAATTGGCCAGGTGGGGTGGCTCACGTCTGTAATCCCAGCACTTTGGGAGGCCAAGGCAGGTGGATCACTTGAAGTCTGGAGTTGGAGACCTAGCCAACATGGTGAAAGCCCGCCTCTACTGAAAATATAAAAATTAGCCGGGCGTGGTGGCGCGTGCCTGTAATCTCAGCTACTTGGGAGACTGAGACAGGAGAATCGCTTGAACCAGGAAGGCGGAGGATGCAGTGAGCAAAGATTGCGCCATTGCACTCCAGCCTGGGAAACAAGAGCCAGACTCTGTCTAAAAAAATAGCGGGGGTAGGGTGCGGAATTGGGACACAGAGACAGATATACACACAGGGACAATCCCAGGTGAAGATGGGATTCACACTGTCCCGAGCCAAAGAACCAGGAGAAAGAAAAGGCCGGGACAGATTCTTCCCTGGCACCTTCCGAGGAGCACGGTCCTGCTGACACTTGATCTCACACTTAAAGCTTCCAGAACTATGAGACAATACGTTTCTACTGTTTAAGCCAGTCAGTTTATAGCACTTTGTTACATCAGCCCTAGGAAATCTATAGAGTGAGGAAAGCAGGTCTGCAGTGAGAGAAGGAAGCTTACATGCCTAAGAAAAGCAGACTGGAGCAGCAGAAAGGGTCAGAAAAAACTCTAAACAGAATTAGAGTTCCAATCACAATCCTCCTGCATCTCTGCCTTTTTTCTGGCTGGAGGGTTCATCTGCTTCTTGGATTCTTGAGATGGTATTATGTCCTGCTTTTTTTGAGACTGGGTCTCCCATGACTCCCAGACTGGAGTGTGGTGCCATGATCTTAGCTCACTGCAGCCTCTGCCTCCTGGGGCTCAAGCAATTCTCCCACCTCAGCCTCCTGAGTAGCTGGTGTGCACCACCATGCTGACTACTGTTTTTGTAAGTTTAGTAGAGATGAGGTCTCTACTAAAGACCAGAGGCATGCACCACCATGCTGGCTATTTTTTTGTATTTTTAGTAGAGAGAGGTCTCGCACATTGCCCAGGCTGGTCTCGAACTCCTGAGCTCAAGCAATCCACCTATCTCAGCCTCCCAATGTGCTAGGTCTACAGGCGTGAGCCACCATGCTCAGTCCTTTCTGTTTGGAGTATGATGGTTTGGAGGGATGATGGTTCTGTCACTTCAAGCCAAGAATCCTAATGAACATTTTTATAATATTTAATAATGATCACGCTCATCATCTTAAAGTTCTGAAAATGAGTAATATGAATGGATCCAGGTAATGGTGAATTGACCAGACTGGTAGCTGACAGACAAACAGGCCCACTGCTTCTAAATGCTGCCCAAACATGTCCCCAGCAGACAGAGACAGGGTCCCTCCTGTCTGGCTGCAACAGCCTTCATACATTCACACAGTTTGATCCTCCTGGTGTTTTCTTTAATCTGGTAACAGCCAGAATAAAATCTGAAAAAGATTTTCTTCTGCACAGTTATGCCTTTCTTCCCAATCCAAACACAACTGCATGCCTGGCCCCTTGAAATGCTCCAAAACAAAACAAGAAAGCTCAGCCAAATCCCTCATCGTGTTTTATGTTATTTTCTTGGCTGTACAAACTTAGGAACTCTTTGTTTCTTCTGCTCTGTCCCTAGACTTTTTCTTTCCACATTTGCCTCTGTCCAGAGCTGCTGTACCAGCAGCAAGGGCTCCCAGCTAACAGAGGGGGAGAGGGGCACTCTGAGGGAAGGCAAGCTGGAACTGATTAACCATCTCAGACCTGAGCCAAAGGTCCCCTGAAGCAATTTACCAGCCTCCTGCAATAACCATTGAACACAGGCCCTCACGGGCAGAATGTGGCTGGATAATGGGGTATAGATTATGGGTTTGGTTTTGCAGAGCAGAAGATCATTGTTCAAGGTACACTTGAGCCTCTGGGACAGCCACCATAGCATGAATGAACTGTAAAAGGCAACATCCTAGCTCTTCTCTGAAGGACTAGGGACAGCCATGATCCTCCTGAGCAAGATTTGATGACTACAGTGTTGTAGAGTTCACACCCTCCCCGAAGTAAAAGAGGCTCTTGATTTTTCCTCATTTATTCTATCCAGGAGATCTTATAAAACATGATGACTTTATCAAGCTGCCAGCTGTCTGATCAGAGAAATTAGAAAAGAGTAGGAGTTTTCTAGAACAGGTGGGGGCCAACTCAGCTTTGAACAAAAGTGGGTGGGTGGGAGTGGGCAGGCTGAATGGACGCTGCGCCAGTCACTTGTGTATTTGCTCCCAGATCCACTCCCCATGCTGGTCTGCTCTGTTGTGTTCTGCAAGGAGCTACATTTCTCAGGTTCCCTTGCCGACTGGCTTCTGGGGAGGTCGGGCTGAAGAAAGTCCCTGGCAGAAGATTGGAGATGAGAAGACAGCAGCCAGGGTATCTTCACCTTTTGCTTTGTCTTTGACAACATCCCTAGCAGTGGCCACATAACCCCCGTGGCTTCAGGTCCTGAAAGTCACCCTACAAAATGATTCCAGCTTCTGCTGGATTTCTGCAGCTTCTGGGATCTGGAACTATCACCTCCTCTCATTGCCCCTCCAGCCTAGGTGTGGTAGTCATTGCTGTCATTGGTGATTTCTGGGCTGAAACGTGTACTGTTTAGCTTCTTAGCTGTTTTGTCACCTGTTTGACCAATTCTTTACATTAAACTCTCTCAATGGAAAGGCCGAGAGTGGTTTCTGTTTTCCTGTCTAAACTCTGACTGATAAAGGTGCTGAGAAAGACTCTGCAAGCAGGAGCATCACTCTGTGGCCTCTAGGACAGTGAATGTGCAAAGATTCTCAGTGTTGGGCTGGGGTAAAGAGCCCCTTACAGCACTGACCGCTGCAGTGAAGCCCAAGAGGGAAGAGTGATAGGTGGGGCCCCTGGGAGACTGGGGAGTCAGCCCTGGAAGGAGAAATGGGGGAACACAAAAGCAGGTTTTTGCTTCTTTCTCCCATAAGTCCAGTCAGCTTGCATGGACTATTTTTGCTGTCGGCTGATAAACAAATGTGGGAAGGCCATCAGCAAGTCAGTGAATGCCAAGGAGCCTGGCTGCGACACTTCAGAAAGCTTTGTCAGGTTAGAGTGTCTCGAGGCACTGCAGGAAAGCTGGAGTCTAACGAAACTGAGGCAGACCAGAAAGACACCTGTCAGTAGATTGGTGGAACACTGACATCTTAATGGGATGTGACTTTCTTTGGTCATGTCTGTGTAGATACCTACAACTGTAGAGGGTAGCATTGTCCTTCTCAACCCAGTGGGTGGGGAAAATCATTCTTTATTGAGAGAAGAGGGGGTCAGGAATACAATGAGAAGACATTTTAGTGACTGCTGAGAGACAGGGCATCCTTTGTCAGTGAGAAAGAATTTGGATGTGAAAAAAAGTATCTATAAACAGACCGACACAGGCTGGGACTGAGAAAGAGACAAGGGCAAAACAAAGCCCACTAGAAATGAAGGGACAAAGACTTGCAAGCTCTCCATGCACCAGGCCCCTCGGGTGGTGGGCCAGTTTCCCAGCCCAGGTCAGCTTCCCACTGTCAGAACAGGGCACTCTGGAATCCCAGAGCCAGGACACATTTGCTTTTTGCTTCTGCTCAGACCCTTGTCACAGGTGGCCTTTTATTTACTGACCCAAGTGTCCCAGACCAATGTCTCCCACAGGAACTGAAAGGACCACCAGGTGCAGAACAGCAGGGCTGTTAATGAACTGCCGCATGCCTCACCTCCCAGGAAACCTCTCTTGGTTCCAGGGAGGAAACCAATGCCGAGACTCCAGTGCAGACTTGGTTGCCACCTCACCATCCCCACCCACCTTCTCAGACCTCACGTGCCCACCCACGCAGACACACGTGCTTATTTCTACCTTGGTGAAGCTGAACACATTTGTCAGGGGAGAAGCCAAGTTGGAAAACAAAGGGTCCTTTCTAGAGATGAAAAAAAAAAAAACAAGAAAATTTGGAGGTTACATATGTTCCCCCACTTCATTTTTTTCCAACTTAAAAAAAGTCTGTTTTTTAATAAAAATTTTAAACCAGTTATAGATTATAGAAAAATCACGATGATAGCACAGACCTGCTATACCCAACACCTAGTTTTCCCCATATTGACACCTTACATTAGTATGCTTCATTGGTAATAATGAATGAACCAATATTGAAACATTGTTATTAACTGAAGTCCATAATTTATTCAGATTTCTTTAGTTTTTCCCTAATGTCTTTTTCTGCTCTGGAATCCCATGCAGGACACATTACATTAAGTTATCACGTGTCCTTAGGCTCCTCTTGGCTACGGCAATTTTTTAGATGTTCCTTGTTTTTGATGACCTTGACCGTTTGAGTACTGGAAAGGTTTTTGTAGGATGCTCCACTATTGGAATTTGTCTAATGTTCTTCTCATGATAAGACTGGGGTTGTGAACTATTGGGATGAACTGTCCCTTACATTTTTAACCATGTTTTGGTTGCAGAAGCCATGGCTGTACTCCTACTGGGCCCCTGGCCAGAAGCTCAGGGAGCAGCCTTGGTAGACGGGTTCTGCTGTCCCGGCAGCATCTACGCAGTCTCTGCTAGCTTCCACCCTCAGAAGACCACAAAGCCCTCATAGTCTGGCCACAACCGACTTCTCCAGCATCAAGTCCTGAATTTTCTTTCTCTTTTCTCTTCCACACCAGATTTGCTTGCAGTTTTCCAAACATGCTCATATCCTTTCGTAGCTTCATGTCTATACTTTTGCTGTTTCTTCTGCCAAAAATGCCATTCCTCCCTTTGGCTAACTTAAAACTCCACTCAGAAGTCAAAGCCTAGCACAAAAAAGCCTCCTCTTGGGAGTCTTCTCTGATCTACCACTCCAAACGTAATTGAATCCTGTCTTCTCTGTGCAACGTTGCACATTCCTGTCTATTCTTAACCACCCTGCTTACCACCCCCACCCTTCAGCATTGGACATTATATGTTCATTAACTTGTTTATTGTTTGTCTCTTCCGCCAGAATAGAAGCTTCATGATATTGGTCTGTTACGTTTATTGCTACGTTGAAAGGACAGTGCTTGACACACAGCAGGTACTCAGTTATTTAATATGTGCTGAATGAATAAGTGATACTGCTGAAGCATTTCCTACACTTTTTTTTTTTTTTTTTTTTTTAAGAGACAAAGTCTTGCTCTGTCATCCAGGCTGGAGTGTAGTGGTGTGATCACAGCTCGCTGCAGCCTGCAACTCCTAGGCTCAAGCAATCCTCCTGCCTTAGCCTCCCAAGTAGCTGCAACTACAGGTGCATACCACCATGCTTCGCTAATTTTTTTTTTTTTTTTTCCTTGTAGAGATGGCATCTTGCTACATTTCCCAGGCTGGTTCTACATCCTTTACAGTTATTTGGGCATGCATCTGTTTCTTCAGGTAGATTATGAACTTCTCAAGGACCAGTTATAGATCCTGTTTAATGAGGGAAGGCTTGACAAAGAAGCTGGCATTTTAGCCACACCTCGAAGACCATTTCAGGACACGCTGGTCATCCTTAGCCACTGTTCCTTCTTTCAGGACATCACCCCACACTCTCTGGAGGAGTTATCTCCATGTGGCTGGAAGAGACATATGGTGTATTATGCAAGGTCTTCTCCAAAAGTTTAGAATCTACGAGCTTCAAAGCTGTAGCAAGGCCCCTGTCTTTCTAGACTAGACTTCTGACCTTGAACACTGCCCCTGCTCTATTACTGAGCGGTCGGGGCCATCTCCAAGAACGGTCGCCAATAAGTAATTTGATAAGGCAGAAACAGCAGCAGCTCTGAAACCCAAGGAATGGGCTCCAGCCTCTGCCTGTGACTAGCTTGGGAACCACGGACAACCTCTCTGAGCCTTAGTTCCTTCACCAGATAATGGAAATAATATTAATACTTACAATGCTATTAGAGGCTTACTGTGAGGACCTACTGAAAAACAAATAGCAAATCACTTTATAAAAGTAAAGTGTGATCTAAGGCATTTTTTACTGTCAGCATCAGCAAGTATCCCAGGCCTCATGTTTTCGGAGCCCTGTGACATTCAGCCAATGACAATGGAGACAGGCAGTGGGCAGGGAGATGAGAGCTACCAGGTAGAGCTTTAAAGGCAAGTTACTGGGCCTTTGGACTAAGATCAAAACCGAGTGTGTAATACACACATATAAGCCAACCACATGTTTATGGTACGATACATTTGTCTTCTGGCTGCCTCACAAGAGCCCTCAGGCTGAGGGCTACAACGCCAGTCCGCCTTGGATGTGTCTTTCAGCCCACCAGACTCACTGGGGTTGGGGAAAAGGTATGTGTTGCCTGGGGAAACCCACTTCCAACCCTGGCTGGGGATTCTGCATGCTGATTATATAACTTAACAAAAATGGAAATTAATTTTTATAATTCTGCATAACATAAAAGAAAGAAAATAAAGTAAAAGGGACATGGAACTGGAAAAATATGTGTAGCATGGAAGATAGAAGAGGGTTAATAGTCATTCAATAAAGATCTGTTGCAAATTGATGAGGGAAAAAATTCAGGACCACAGCAAATAAATTGCAAACAGATATGGCTGGGTTACTCAAGAAGTATGTTAAGTGGATGCACACATGGAAAAAATGTTCAGTTTCTCTAGTAATCAAAGAAATACAAATTAGAGCAAAAATAAAATACCATTACATCTAAATTAGTAACCTTTTTTTATTTATTTAAAGGGCTGAGATGGTGGGGAAAGGTCACTGTACATTGAAGGCAGTCATTGAAGAGTACTTACTTATCACCTATTATGTACCAGCCATGACTTCAGGCATTCTGGATAAAATAATCAGACATGATCCTTAGCAGCAGGGGGCGTACATCCAGGGCATCTACTTTCTGGCTGCGTGACCTCAGCCAAGTTATTCAACATCTCTACACTTCCGATGCCCTTATCTGTCAAATACAGATCATGATACCTACCCTCAGAGCAGTTGTGGCAATTTGTGACAATTATAAATCTTCTTCACCTGCTAACTCATTTGATTCACCCAGCTCTGAAACCTAAGTTAGGCAGGCAACATTAGCCCTGAGTGCAATTGAATGTGAAAACAAATACTCCAAGAGGGGGCCAGGCGTGGTGGCTCATGCCTCATAATCCCATCACTTTGGGAGGCTGAGACAGGGAGATCACTTGAGGTCAGGAGTTCAAGACCAGCCTGGCCAACATGGTGAAACCCTGTCTCTACTAAAAATAGAAAAATTAGCCAGGCGTGGTAGCACACTCTTTTAATCCCAGCTACTTGGGAAGCTGAGGCAGGAGAATTGCTTGAACCCTGCAGGTGGAGATTGCAGTGAGCCAAGATCATACCACTGCACTCCAGTTTGAGTGACAGGGTGAGACTCTGTCTGAAAAATAAAAGAAAAAGCAAACAAAACAAAACAAACAAAAATACATACAAAATCTCAATACTCCAAGAGGGGAAGTTACTGGTCCAAGGTCATAGAGCCAAGGGTTCCAACCCGGTTCTTCACAGTTCTGGGTCATGCTTTCTGTGGAGTCAGTAACGTGTAAGGGGCCCTGAAGTGAAGCTGGTGAGGACTGTTTCAGATAGTACAGAGGCTAGCAGGAGGCATGAAGAAACAGCAGGTTAAGGCCAAGAGAGCATGCTGGGACAGAGTCTTCAGGTGCAGAAACCGTGCGTGGGCAGCTCCAGCCTGTGCCCCTCCTTTTCCTTACTTCCAAACCCAACATGCACTGACCCCATCTGCATTCAGCAGTGACCACGAGTGAGTTTTCCATTTCTTTGACAGATGATTAGAAAAGCACGAGGTGGCAGCTGGCCCGTTTATGATCTGCTCCTACCAGGCACTCCAGGATGATGGGCAGATGTGGTGAGGCAGGAGCTGCTGAGTGCATCCCAAAGCAATTCGCCATTCACACACTCAACAGGCACCAGTCCAGTGAATTGTGCTAATATTTAAGACACATGGTGTCCAGAACAGTGGGAAAATATAAAAGAATTTCTCCAAGGGTGATTCGGAACTCTTGTGGGTGAGCAATGTATGGGAGAATAAAATTGCTGTTTGGGTAGATCCTCAGTCAGCCAGAAAAGGAGGTGAATCAGTGATCTGGTTGGAGGCTGGAACCTGGGCAAAAGCTCACCAGGACACCCAAGTGAGGTCAGGAGAGTGGAGTGGTTTAGAGCTCCCTGCCCATGGCACTCCGTTGGTTAAAACTCTCTGGGGTGTACCATTGCCAACAAGTGAAATTCCAGATTCACAGCACAAAGAACTTCATGGTTTGGTCTCTGCCTTCTCAGGAACCACCCTTCCCTCTAGCCTTGTTGGGCATTTGTAGCTCTCCACATGGGCAATGCAGGGTCAAGCCTTTGTATATGCACAGTTGCCCTGACCCCATGCCAGCCCCTCTAGAAGCCTCCACTGAGGTTGCCAGACTGAGTTAGACACCATGCCTTGGGTTTCCCTTTCCAAACAATGTTATTTACTTACTTATCTCTCTCCACCACTACAGACTGGTCTATTTCTTATCTAGCTCTGCATCCCAAGTCTAGCATGAACTCTGACACACAGCAAATATGCATATATTCAGTAAACATGTATTGGACAGATGGAAGGTTGGGTGGCTGGTTGGATGGTTAAAGTAAATGTTTGACAAAGCTCATCCATAATTATACAGAAGATGGGGACAGAAAGGGAGCTATGAAGACCAGTGAGAAGGCTGCTGCAAAGGTCTAGACTGTGGAAGAGGCAGGGGGATGGAAAGGAGGAAGGGACTTGAGTGAGGATGGTAGATGAACTTAATAAAACCTGGTGAGTGATGGCACAGAAAGGGTGAGAGATCTGTGCCTGAGGCTGACCCCTGGTTTCCAGATGGAGCAGAATGTGAGGCACTTAGGCAAGACAGGGAGACAGGGACCCAGCTATTAGCACTTCATATTGGTGGGAAGGTTGGGGGGTGCTGTGAATGGGGAGAGGAGATCACCAGTTGGGGTTTTATCAGGTAGAAGCAGGCCTGTGGGCCAGTAGAGCCCCGGTACATATTCCTACCCCACCTCCAGGTGGCCCTTTGTGAACTTTCGGTGGGCAAACCTTGCTTAAGATGGCTCAGAAATAGAGTTTACATGATTCCAGCAAATAGAAGGCTCTTCTGACTCAGCCAGGGTCTGGATCCTTCCAATGAGCAAAAGGGAGAGACCCTTTCAAGAGGTTGTACTGAGGGGTGGCATCCCTGAACTCACCTCCCACATGGCTGTGCCAGGGGAAGCAGTTACCGCTGCAGTGTGATGGATCCCAAGGGAGGCTGTTCAATGGAGTGCAAAGAGCACAGAGTTTGGACTCAGGCAGACCCGGGTTCAAATATAGGGTTTGCTACTCAACAGCCAACTAGCCTTGGGCAAGTCCCTTCACTTCTCTGAGACTTGTTTCCATATCTGTAAAATGAGGGCAATAAAATCCACTTTGTACTCTAAAAGTTAATTGAAATAAGCTTGCATATGCCTGGCACTTTCTGCCCTTTGACCTTCTTTTCCTCTGAACGCTTCATTCATCATTTGAACAATGGGGATAAAATTGCTATAAAGAAGCCTGTCAAGTACTTACTGGGTATTCGACATGTGCTGGGCACCCTGAAAGCTGGCGAAAAAGCTAAGGGAAGGTTTGTCCCTCAATGGACTTGAAATGATGAGTGATATTGGCATGCATTCCCTGTATAGGCATGTGCATCTTATGTTCGTTCTTACTGGCTAAGAGGCCTCGGGCAATTCACTGCATGGGGCTGAGCTCAATTTCTCCATTAGCTCACAAAGGGCCTGTTAACTTCTGTACCAAGGGCTGCCCTCAGGCTGGGATGAGATCACTTATGGGAAAGCATGGTGGGTGGAGGGTGAGGGCAAGGAAATGCTCAGGGAAGGTCCCATGTGCTCCCTTCTTCCACCTCTGCAGAGTGGCTTTCCTGGGAGTTCTCAGAGGCTCCTTTCTGCTTTCTCATTTAAACACTTAATGGGTTTCACCCTTTTAAGTGACACCTGCTGGAACTGTAATTGTGCACATAATTGCTACGTGGGAATGGAGGTGAGTTTATTTCCCAACGCTAGTGCTTCCCTTAGGAAAAGAACCAGTGCCCCCATGAATACGTTGCCTGTGTCTTTGGAGTGGGGCCCTCAGTGGGCCTTACCCCTGCAGGGCAGCTGGCCTGGGGGGTCTGGCAAGGAAAGAAGAAAATACCTACTGAAGCACTGAACTTTCCAGAAACCAAATATCTGGCATTGGGCTCAGTGAAGCCACAGGGTCTTGTTAAAATACCGAGAGGGGAAGACTAAAAATCCCATCAGAAGTCTCCCTGACTGGCTGGGCACGATGACTCATGCCTGTAATCCCAGAACTTTGGGAGGCAGAGGCGGGTGGATCATGAGGTCAGGAGATCGAGACCCTCCTGGCTAACATGGTGAAACCCTGTCTCTACTAAAATACAAAAAATTAGCGGGTGTGATGGCGGGTGCCTGTAATCCCAGCTATTCGGGAGGCTGAGGCAGGAGAATCGCTTGAACCTGGGAGGCAGAGGTTGCAGTGAGCCAAGATATCATACCACTGCACTCTAGCTTGGGTGACAAGGTGAGACTGCATCTCCAAAAAAAAAAAAAAAGTCTCCCTGACAAGCACTTCAATTAAACTCTGAGACACAGGGTGGCCCCCCTGTAGAGTACAAAGTGAGAGATGCAGGGTTGAGACCTGGGACGGATGAAGTTCCTGCTGCTCTCTTCCCTAGTCATGCGGCCTGACACAGGGGAGGTGCTCAAGACAGGGACGCTAGGACCTTTGTAATAACACTAATGATAGTTAGCGTTGTTGGTAAGACTCTTGTTAATGATTGATAAAGTGGAACTCAGGACAGGAAAGTTTCGGAAGGCAGAAAAATGGGAACTAAAAGCTGGACTGGGGACAAGGAAACAGGCCTTAGTGCCAGCCTCCACATAGCTATAAATACATCAATATATGACTATAAATAGTTATACAAGTGCATAAATGCATTTTGAGCTTTTCAGGTTCAAAAACTGATCACTGGTCTGTGGCTCTGTGGAAACGACTCTTTTCCTCATAATGAACACTCCCTCCTCCAGATGCTCTTTCCCTCCTTTCTTTGAGCTTTCCTAGATTTATCTGAACTCTGGTAAGAATGAGGACTTTTTTTTTAGCTGAACTTGTTTGCTTGTTTAGATGCATTCCTTTGTGCCCTGATGCCTGAGGTTCAAGCTCCTCCTTCTCTGCATTCATACAACACATAGGAGAAAGCCACTGCTGCCCTGTAAGCAATGTGCTCGTTTTCCAAAAGCGTCTGCATTTCTGTTTTCGGGAGACTTGATTCCTGTAGGAAGGATACTCAGGGTTCACAGTCCCTGGCCTACATGGTACTCATTTGGGGAGTGAGAGACCTCTGATGCTGCCATGAAACCTCCGTTACCTGATACTGTGTGGAACAAAGGTGTATAATCAATAATAACACAGAATACACAAGTCCCCAGATTTCCATGTCTCAGTTCTGTAGCACACATTGTAAAGGGAAAATGCACTTTGTTATTTGTGGAAATCCTTCAGAAGCCTGTTTGAGACATTCCTGCCTTCTAGTTGAAGTCTCCTGAATGCAATCTAAACTTTCCTTGATGGCTAAGGATCACGCACAGCTATTCTTTTTACTCTGCTCTATTACACTGATGCCCTTTGTGACTACCTTCTGCAGGGTTATTTGCTCCTAAATGAAATGGCCCCGGCATCATTTCATGCTTTTGAAGTTTCTGCGCTTTCTCTTTCTCGTCCTGTGATCTTCTCCCTGACTGTCAGCACTCCAGTATCACTTTGTGCTCCCTTTGTTGTGCTTGTGTCGGATAGCGAGCGAGCCCTCGGAACACAACTCTACAGCAGGACTTGGCTCACTGGATTCTCATTATCTGGCCACATCTGCGGCAGATACCAAATACCGGCTTTCTCAACACCCACTTCAACCTCCTTCCAATGTGCTTTCTTTTCCACAAGGCTAGACAGCTGGAAACAATACACTGACTCCCTTGCGGCGAGACCCAAGTTCTGTGGAGCAAATGCACCCACAGGATTGTAGAGGGCAGATGTTGTTACAGGAGGTGGTGACTACGCTGGGGTGCATTGGATCTTCCCACCCGCACAGTGGTGGAGGTGTTTGTTTATCTGGACAGCTGTGGTGTAGGCTCTGCTGTCTAGTTCCTGGAATGTTGAGTCCCAAGGAGTGAGACAAAGGGGATTCCATTAAAAGAGCCCTACGCCATGCCAGGTACTTCTCTGGTTCTCTGGCAGCCAAGCTTGAGTCCCTGGCATTCCTGAAAGCTTTGCAGGCCACCTAATATCCTGTATTAAATCCTTTTCTGTTTAAACTAGACAGAATAGATTCTGTTGTCTGAAACTAAGAACCTTGACTGAGCCAACACCCGTCTGCCCCAAAACTGTAAACTCCTTAAAGAGAAGAGATTTTTTATATGTCTTTATCTCCCCTATGCCCCAAACATACTTTGCACCTTAAAGATCTGTACTGACTGGATGACTGACCTAAGACAGGGTAGAGAGACAAGCTCCTTGGGAGGCCCCACTCACCACTGCCCTGATGCACTGCTGCAGTTCTGCTAATGCCTGGGAAATCAGATCACCTGGCTTATTGAACTCCAGTATAAAGTAAGCATAGGGCCTGGCATGGTGGCTCAGGCCTATAATCCCAGCACGTTGGGAGGCCAAGGTGGGCAGATCACCTGAGGTCAAGAGTTTGAGACCAGCCTGGCCAACATGGTAAAACCCCATCTCTACTAAAAATACAAACATTAGCCAGGTGTGGTGGTGGGTGCCTGTAATCCCAGCTACTTGGGAGGCTGAGGCAGGAGAATCACTTGAACCCAGGAGGTGGAGGTTGCAGTGAGCCAAGTTCACACCACTGCACTCCAGCCTGGGCAAAAGAGTGAGACTCCGTCTCAAAAAAATAAAAAAATATGGACTCGGGAAGGGGAACATCACACACTGGGGCCTATCATGGAGAGGGGGGAGGGGGGAGGGATTGCATTGGGGAGTTATACATGATATAAATGATGAATTGATGGGTGCTGACGAGTTGATGGGTGCAGCACACCAACATGGCACAAGTATACATATGTAACAAATCTGCACGTTATGCACATGTACCCTAGAACTTAAAGTATAATAAAAAAAATAATAAAATAAAAAAATAAAAAAAATAAAAAAATAAAAAAATAAAGTAAGCACAAACAAATCAGTTGTAAGTGTGGGTTGAGAGGATTTCATATCAGAAAAATCTGAAGACTGCAGTGCACGGCCAAATTGAAATGTGTTTTGTCGGCTCAGAGGCTCTTTTTCGTTTCCTGCTTGGCTAGCTCTCTGCTGCATTCCAAATAGCTGAGGGACTTCCAGATCATCGAAGTTCTCTAACCATACACACTGTTAGTAACTCCTTTCAGTCCCCTTCCTGTCCAGATGTACAAAGAAAATAGCAAAGGGAAAAAAGTCCAACACTTCCTCACTACAGCCACCGAGCCGCTAAATCTCAGCAGTTCTGAATCATCAAACCTTGCATTTCTCATTAACTGCCCCTCATATGCAGCATATTCAATTAAGCTGGGAGCACTGCTGTACTAATTATGTTATGATATTAGTCCCCGCAGATTAATATGCACTCACGGTTTGGGAGTGCTGTCTGAATTGTATTTCTCTGTTTACCTGTAAGGAAGCCCTTCCTTGACTCGTCCAGCTGTCCTGGACTTGGGGACTTAGGGGGATGGGACCTGTGAGGGTTAATTTCATGTGTCAACTTGACAGGGCTAAGGAATGCCCACATATCTGGTAAAACATTATTTCTGGTTGTGTCTGTGAGGGTGTTTCTGGGAGAGATTGGAGACCGCCCTCACCAATGTGTGTGGGCAGCACTCGGATCCCTTGAGGACCTGAATAGAACAAAAAGGCAGAGGGAGGGTGAATTTGCTCTGTGCTTGAGCTGGGAGATCCATTTCCTCCTGCCCTTGGACATGAGAACTCCCGGTTCTCGAGCCTTCAGACTCAAACTGGGACATATTCCACTGGCTCCCCTGGTTCTCAGGCCTTAGGGTTTGGACGAGAACCACACCACTGGCTTTCCTAGGCCTCCTGAAAGGTGGAAGATCATGGGTCTTCCAAGCCCTCATAATTGCCAAACCTTCGTAATAAATCTGTCTGTCTGTCTGTCTCTCTCTCTCTCTTTCCTAATGGTTCGTTTTTTCTGGAGAACCCAGACTAATACAGGACTCAAGAATTAGGTGCAGGCCAGACACAGTGGCTCACACCTGTAATCCAACACTTTGTGAGGCTGAGGTGGGTGGATCACCATAGGTCAGGAGTTCAAGACCAGCTTGGCCATCGTGGTGAAACCTCGTTTCTCCTAAAAATACAAAAATTAGTTAGGTGTGGTGGCACATGCCTGCAATCGCAGCTATTCAGGAGGTTGAGGCATGAGAATCGCTTACACCTGGGAAGCAGGGGTTGCAGTGAGCCAAGATCGTGCCACTCCACTCCAGGCTTGGTAACAGAGCGAGACTCTGTCTCAAACAAACAAACAAACATGCAAAAAGAATTAGGTGCTCTCAGTTGAGCTCTGTCTGCAGAGACAGCTCTGGTTGCAGAAGGACCTGATCCCATGAAGCCACAGGTGAAACATCACAGGGCCCTCTAGGTGGGGCCACATTTTATGTTTCCTCTGCATCTCCACAGAGCCTGTGCTCATAGAATATGCTCGGTTAACACTCTCTCATCAAACCAGTCTTGAAAAGTCCTACTGAAGAAACATGACAGGAAGCAATATGCTTTTTATCAAAAATATGTCTCTCATCCACGAAAAAATACAACCAGAAGGAAAAGGAAGTCATATTTGCTGCTGCATATTCTGAGTCAGACACTTCCAAAATACCTTGGCTCATTTAATCTTCCCAAGTATCTTGTGAGGCAGGTGTTACCCTCATTTTATAGATGAGATGAACTGAGGCTCAGAAAGGTTAATTGCAGAGTGTGGGACTAACTTAGGAGATGGCAGAGACCTGGATGCATTAACTCAAGGGCCCATGCTCTGTCCAGTGCACCATCATTCAATAACTCTGAGATGATGGTGCATTGATAGAGACAGTGCATCACAGAGAAATGTAAGACATGTGTCCCTGTGCTCAGGAAGAACAAAAGAAACTAGCAGTCATTTGCCACTAATAATCACTAATCATTGACATTCATTCAGCACCTACTACTCCTGGGGCACTCTGCTGAGTGTTCTACATGTTTCGTTCTCATCCTAGCCCTGTGGCCTAAGCATCATTACCCCATCCCAAGAATGAGAAAACTGAGGCTTGGGCACTCAGCTATAAAGACAGGAAAGAGCACGCCCAGAACTGAGGGACCACGTGACTTTGGGTAAGTCACTTCAGAACTCTCCAGGTCTGCTTCCTCATTTGAAAGGTAAGATTGTTGCAGTGAACAAATGAGCAGACATATGTGACATTATACTGCCGACTATCAAAGCCTTTCCAAGTGCAAGGTACTCGTCACAGAAAACTATGGTAGTAAAGTGCTCTAGAGCCAGGCTGCCTGAGTTTCGATCCTGGTTTTGCTACTGAATAGCCGTGTGACCCTGGGTGAGGCACTCTCTGTGACTGGCTTTAGCTTGGTTTCCTCCTCCCTTAGGAGGGTGGTAACGGCAGCCACCTCATAGGGTCATTATGAGGACTGAATGACTGCTGTCCACAGAATTTAGTGCTGCTGTGCCTAGCCAAGAAGCAACAATGGGACTTGTGGGTCCTTGGCACTTCCATGACATGGACTCTACCCTAATGTTGGCTGGGCAACTTACAAGTCCATCCCTTGATTTTAACAGGTCTGAGCAAGAATGTGGAAAGGCTACTGGTAACTACTGCCAATAAATCAAATCCATCATAGGCCACTTCCTCCAGAAAGCCCATCTGGACTACGCTGTCTCATTGTGACTACTTCCTTGGCTGAATTTCTATGGAATTTGAAATTCAGAGAGATTAAGTAAATCATCCAAGGTCATACAACTAGTATACCATTACTAGTTTACCATTTAGTAACCAGTTTACTAGTAACCATTTACTGGTAAGTGGTAAAGCAAGATTTCAGTCCGGCCATCTGACCCCAAAGTTTGTCTGCTATGCAAGCATGGGAATCTTCTGTTTTTTGCTACCTGGAAAGTTTCAGCATTAAATCATCTTAACCTGGGGTCTTTTAAAAATAAATGATTCCATTAAAACCTTTCTCAACGGGCCATTTGCCTATAATTTTTTTTTCTTTCCAGTTTTTCCACTTTTTTGGGAGTCAGTTTGAGTAATTTACATTTTCCCAGAAAATCACCTATCTTGCAGAGATTTTCAGATGTATTAGAGTACCACAGCACCTTGTATTGGTGCAATTTTAAATCACATCAGTTGCTTTATTTCTTTTTTCATATATTTCCTTCATTTTAATATTAGAAGTCTTCTGGCACTGTATTTATTTTGCAGCATACAGAGCAATAAGAAGTACACACATGAAGTGGTTTTAAAATGCTGGCCCCAGTGATGCTGACTGGCTTGAAAAGAAGGCAGAATGTATCTTTGATAAAGCACTCTTTTTTTTCCAAGGAAAAATACCATGATGAGTTTGTTTGGATATGAAAGGGAAGGCCTCCTGGGTTTAGACAAAGAAGAGTTATATTGTTCTATCTAAGAAAGCAATGAATGAATCTGACAGTAGACTGCTGAAAGAGGGGTTTTGTGTGTGGGAGGGGGAAACCTAAAAGGAGGAAGACAGGGAAGGAGGGCCAGGCAGCAAGATGGCACGCAGGGACGGGCTGGCAGTGAGGCTTGGAGAGAGTGGGAGGGCCTCAGCATCCTGTAGGCTGTGTGTTGGGGCCTGCATGGTTAGCTTTTAACATTAAGAAAATTGGTCACTCCGAAGTTGGAGGGGACCCCAATGAGACCACCAGGCTCACTCCTGAAATCAAAGGAGATGCACATACCAGGAGAAGGAAGAATGTTTGAGTTTGTCACACTCGAAAGTGAAGCTTGACAGTACTTAAATCACAGAGTCATCATGAGAATTAAACAAGGTAAAGCACTTTAGATGTTTAGCATGGTGCCCACTCATTGTAGCCTGTCACTACACGCTGCGTGCACTTGTGCAGAGGGACAGAATCACTGATGATGTGTTCACACGAGAGTGTGTGTGTGCGCGCATGTGTGTGCTGGGGGCGGAGGCTGGGAGGGTTAAGGAGGGAATGCTCAGCCACCAGCCTTAAGAATCCCCTCGGGCCCAGATAGTCTGAAATCAACCCCCACTCATCTCTGAGCTGGTAAAAAACTAGCAAGCGGGTGGCAGGACCCTGGAGTCTCATATGGAAGGTGGTAGGTGGAATCTGGAACTGAGAAGTGACTCCAGCTAGTTCCTCTGTGACCTGGGATTGTGCAGAGCCTCTTTGGCAGCCCAGCCATAAGGCAACCAGCCCGAATTTCATTTCTGATCCTTGCATTTGGGCCCCATCTCAATTAAGATCAGTTAGAAGTCAATTTCACAGTGGCTGGCTTTTTAAGATCCCTGAAAAATGATAAGCTGGAAACAGGCAATCGCTTCTTTTAGGAGCAGAGGCCTTCCTCGACAGGAGCTCAGATGCCTTATTTATTTATTTTGATTTGATTTTAATTTGGTAAATAATGTTTATTTAATTTTTTCTCTGATTTCAAAAGTAATGCATGTTCAGGAGGGAAAAACGGCTATCGTATCCCTCGCCAAGCCTCAAACTAATGATGATTTTTTTTCCTTCATTGCCTGTGAGGCTTAAATAAATACCCAATGCTGATGACCAATAGTTTCCAAATATAGAAAACAAAAAAGAAAAAACCAAAAAAAAAAAAAAACGAGAAAGGTGGAAAGAAAAGAAGAAAAATCATCCAAATCCCACCACTCAGAGACAACTACCATTAACAGTTTGTGTGTGTGTTTTTCCTTCCTGTTATTTTTCTGTAATTGTTTTACATGGCTGAGTTCACATTGTGTGTGATTTTACATCTTGCAAAAGCCAGGGTACAAAATCACCATAAGCATACCATAAGCATTTCCCCATGTCATTAAAAGCTCTATAAACATCATTTTTAACGGCTACAAAATATTCCATTCTATGAATGAACCATAATTTACCTAACCAATTCCCTAAAGTAGAGCATTTAGTGGTTTCCAATTTTTCACTCACATAAATAAAGCTGCAGTGAACACCTGTATGGATTCATTTTTGTCTGCATTTCGTATTATTTTCTTAGGACAGATTCCCAGAAGCAGAATTACTGGGTCAAGGTATGCAGACATTTTTGAGGCTCTTGAGTCTTATTGCCAAACTTTCGTTCCCAAATCTGCCCCTTCTATAGTGTGTGAGGTGTCTCTCATGCAGGCCTTGATCTGATGCATTTTTAAACTCTGTACCCTGGGAAGGGAAAGTGCCACTGTCCGGGGCCTGGCGGCTAGGAAGGGTTTTCATTCCTCTAGCTCCCCTTGGAGGGTCCAGGAAGGTTCAGTGGATTTCCATCCCCCTTTTTGTTCCCCTCCTCTTGTCTGGTGCTCCCCTTTTGTTCCTGGCTTCAGTGCCTTTCATCAGGGGCACTGAGGGGGCCTTGTGTGCTCCTTGTCCCTGTCACAAATTCATGACACAGTAGGAGGCAGGGAACGGAGGAGCAGGTGTCTGTGTTTCAGGGGTCATTTTTAGCACTTTCTGTCATTTATCAGACTCCAGGTATTCTGTTTTCCCCTTTTGTGAGGCACCACGGTGTGCATGGGCTGTCTTATCGTTGTACTCAGACACATCTTGGCACAGTGGATTTTGCGGTCCATTTTGAATGGCACTGGAGCAACTCTCTTTCTGAATTTGTGATATAAAGTCACTGGATGTGCCCCAATCAGAGGGCAATGCTGAATTTAAACAAACAAACAAACAAAAAATGAAACACTTCAAAGGTGAAACCCTGTGAGCCTTTCCAAGAGTAAAACAGAGAATGACAACGAAACGCTGCAGGGGATATTGAATCATGAAAATAAAACAGAAGCACAAGAGCAGGGAGGGCTGCAAGAACAGAGCCACTGTCTCCAGGGTGGGCCAGTGTCAGAGGGGGCAGAAGGTCACCTGTTCACCAGGGACAGGCAGGAAGAACGATGCCGAGAGCCTCCCGTGGAGCTGGGGCTGTGGGAGGCATTTTCCTAAACCAGGAGAACAAATATTTCCAATGCACTAATGCAGGGCGCTAACCAAGACGCTGAGGCTCAGATAAGTCATATGCCAGCCAAGAGCAGGTGGCAACTGAGAGGCAGGGCAAGGACTCAACTCAGGACCAGCGGGGGCCCACGTCCCATGGTGCCTACGGCAGTGTTCCTCAAACTTAATGTGGACGAGATTCAACTGGGAGTCTTGTTAAAATGCAGACTGTGATCCAGCAGGCCTGGGGTGGAGCCTAAGAGTCTGCATTTCCAACAAGCTCCCTTGATGCTGATGCTGCCGGTACCTGGACGGCCCTTTGAGCAAGTCCTGTGACCAGTGGTTCTTAAACCTTAGCAAGCAACAGAATCGCTCACAAGATCCCCTTAGAACACAAATTGCTGGGTCCCACCCCCAGAATTTGTGACTCAGAAGGTGTTGGATGGGCCTGAGAACTTGCATTTTATAAAAGTCCCAGGTGAGGCTAATGCTCGTGGCTCGGGGAAAATGTTCCAAGAATCACACTGCCCTACTAGGCTGTGGCTCTGCCGGGGGTGAGCAGGGAGCGGTTCTCGGCCAGCTCCAGTGCTGCTGCTTGGGCCTTTCTGTGTTCTGAAGAAGGAGTTAGGGTCTTGTTCTTGACAGGGTCTGGAAGTGGGATTGTTCTTGTCCTGAGACCCTCATCTTTTGGATGTGGCATTAGGAAGGACAGGGCCGTGTGTGTCCGTGTGTGTGTGTGTGTGTGTGTCTGTGTGTATGTGGTGTGACAAGTCCCCAAAGCCCTTTTAATCTCCCTCCAGAACCAGGTGGTGATAGGAGAGGCCAGAGAATTTCTTAGGCAGCTTGAGGACTCACCCATAAAAAAGCCGCTTGCAGTGCATCCGTTATATTATGTTGTCGAACAGAGCTTCCTGCTTGTTGGGTCTTGGAGTTTAATAAAAAAAAAATATTATGACTCAGTCCAAACTTACAAAAGTCCTTGGGGAATCTGAAATGAATCATGTTAAGCTCTTGTTATAAAACAAACAGTCATTTCTTTCACAAGCCTGTATCCACAGCAGACTAGCTGTAGAGGTGGGAGAAAGGAAAGGTGGGGAAAAGACTCAGGGCAAGGGGTGAAATATTTGCCCAGGGTTTTCTTAAACAACCAGAGACCTCCAGGCTAAAGGAAGACAGAGCCCAAAGAGGCTGTGTGCAGATGAAAATGCTTCTTTAATGGTGGGCTAACCCTCTAACAGCGGAAGGTATATAAGGAAGTAAGGATTTAGAGGTCATCTCCTTCAGAAAGCCTTCCTTGATTTTTCCAGGAAGAATGGTTCTGAACTTCACGGCCCTTTATCTTTGTCACTGAGCACAGAAAGCCAGCTCTGTACATGCCAGCTGTTTATGGCCACAGTGCTCTCCTACTGGACTGAATCTTCTGGGCTGACTGGACGCAGGCACACCTTATCTCCAGAGTCGCCATCCTGCACGTGGAAGCCTCTGAGAGGTAGCAGAAGCCCCGCAGCCACTGCATGTTGGATTGACTGATTGACTTGACAAAGTTTCTCGGTCTCCCTATCTTTCTTCTTGTACTGAAGGAAGAAACTTCATATGTTGTCAGAACCCTGATTACAGTAACAAAACTTGAACTAGGACGTGGATCAGCGCGCAGTTGTCAATAGGGCATTAGCCAGCATCAAAATACTTTCCTTCATGTAGAGTCCTGGATGGGTGCCCTCCCTGGAGGGAAAAGTGAGCATATCATCCCTGGCTTCACCACCTACTAACTGGGGGACCTCAGACTGTCATTTTCCTTCTCCGTGCCTTAGTTTCTTCACCTGAAAAGCAGGGATAATAATGGAACCAATATTGTGTCATCTTGAAAAGGTTATACGAGATGTCACATGAAAAGTACATAGCATATAACCCTTACAGAAAAAGAAAAGAATTGGCCCAGCGCACTGGCTCACGCTTGTAATCCCAGCACTTTGGGAGGTTGAGGTGGGTGGATCACCTGAGGTCAGGAGTTCGAGACCAGCCTGGCCAACATGGTGAAACCTGTCTCTACTAAAAATACAAAAATTAGCTAGCCATGGTGGTGGGCACCTGTAATCCCAGCTACTCGGAAGGTTCAGACAGGAGAATTTCTTGAACCAGGGAAGCGGAGTTTGCAGTGAGCCGAGATTGGGCCACTGCACTTCAGCCTGAGTGACAGAGAGAGATTTTGTCTTAAAAAAAGAAAGAAAGAAAGAAAGAAAAGAAAAGCAGAACAAGAGATCCTAAATCTAAAAGAGAGAGTGAGTGAGAGAGAAAAAGAGAGAGAGAGAGAGAAAGACAAACAGTGCAAGTGGCAACGTCCTCACATAATTTCAGGCTGAAATTCCAGGATATATGTACTGAAAGGGTAAATGAGGGGGCCAGAAGCATTTTTGTGAAATACAATATTCATCCAGAAAAGGACACAACACAAAATTATAGAGTGCTCAATAAATGTTAGCTGTTATTAAGACCGTATTCTGTGCTAGATATATGTTAAGCACATAAATGTCATTTCACTCTATCTTTATAAAACTTTGGGATATGACTTATTTCTCAGATTTTATAGCTGAGGAAACTGGGGCCTCCCTAGACCAGACTGGCAGAGTCGTTTCCCTACAGCATAAGTTAATGAAAAGACAAGTCAGCAAACTTTGGAAAATAATTTGGCATTATCTATAAAGCTGGAGATACCAGGCCTATGAACCTGTAATTCCTCTCCTAGCTATATACCCAATAGATCAGCATTCTCAAAACACTTGTACAAAAATGTCCATAGCACCATCATTTGTAACAGTCAAACACTGGAAACAACCCAAACCCTCTCAACAGTAGAAGGGATAACTTCTGGCTACCTGGATGATGGGGTATCACAAAGGAACACACTGGATCCACAATTTGGATGACTCTTAAAAAGATGACGCTGAGCAAAGAGGGTCACATACAGAGAGATATGTACTGGATGATTCTATTTGTATGAAAAATGAAAACAGGCAAAACAGCTGATTGTCTGGACACACATACTTAGATGCCAAACAATAAAGGAAAGGAATGATGAGGTTCTCTGTGACATGTGTTACTACGAGGTGGAGGTGAGGGAAGAGGGAGAGGATTGTTTCTTGGGAGGAGCCTAAGAAAGCTTTGGGAATATTATCGGTGTTCTATTTTTGCCCTGGGTAGTAGTAACATGATGCTCACTTTGCAACTATTTGTTGGACAGTACAGGTATGTGTTGCGCCCTTTTCTGGATGAATATTGTATTTCACAAAAAAATCACCCTCCCCCACCCCCAAAACAAAACCAAAACGATAAGGCTTCTCTTCTAGAGAGAACTCCTAAATACCCCCAGAGTCTAAAGCTGAGACAATTAAGAACAGGACAGATGGAATTCAGTGTATAAGAAGAATGTGGTAGCCGGATGCAGTGGCTCATGCCTGTAATCCCAGCACTTTGGGAGGCTAAGGTGGGCAGATTACCTGAGGTCAGGAGATCGAGACCAGCCTGGCCAACATGGTGAAACCCCGTCTCTACTAAAAACACAAAAATTAGCCGGGCGTGGTGGCAAGTGCCTGTGACCCCAGCCACTCAGGAGGCTGAGGCAGGAGAATCACTTGAATCTGGGAGGCAGAGGTTGCAGTGAGCCGAGATCACACCACTGCATTCCAGCCTGCACAAAAGAGTGAGACTCTGCCTCAAAAAAAAAAAAAAAAAAAAAAAAAAGAAGAAGAAGAATGTGCTGATTCCAAACCTGTGCAATGACCTTGAGGCGGGGCCTTCCCTTTCCAACTGCAGAAAGGGTCTTTATCCACAGCCACTGCTTATTGAGGACCCAGCAGTTCCAGAACCCGCATTGGGAGTTTACCCTCATTATCCCTATTCCTCACAACAGCACTGCAATGCAACCATTAATAATTTATTCTACAGCAACAGAAATATGTGAACATCCTCAAGGGCTCCCAGCCAGGAAGTGATGGAACTGGTATTTTACCCATGTTTGTCCCAGGACAGTGCTGCTGGTGACTACATGCTCGCCTTCTATACTAGACTTACGTTCTGCAGGAAGGTTTGCTAAAACCAAAAGACAACTCAGTTGAAGGAATTTTCTGGACTTCCAAAGCATTTGAGCATTGCCTTAAGTTTATATGTTCTTTCCTCTACTGTTTTTTACAGGAGAAGGAGAAACCGAGGGAAACTGAGGTAAAGGGCAATACACATAGAGTAGCCCATACCTGTGACCAGATCTTTGTAGGAGGGCATGGAAGCCCTGTCTACCCTGATGGTTTGTCCTCTGGTCCCTTATAAACACGCAGGGCTGGCCATCCATCTGGTGGAAGGTAGAAGAGCCCAAGATGACGTGGCTCGTTGGGAGCTTTGTGGTGGCCTGCTTTAACTTAATGTCCCCATGTGTCCTCAGCTCCTCTGAGGCTCAGGCCCCTCAGAATGAAGAGACTGCCACTACCTTCAGAAGTAGGTGAGATACCTGTGCAAAGCTCCCCACAAGGTACCTGGCATAGGGAAGGCATGGGATAAATAAAGACTGGCTGACAGAGTGTTCACTCAATGGCCTACATGATTCAGGAGTTAGAAAAGAGGTCCTGCAAACCTCTCCTTCCTGAAGGTTCACAGAGTTCTGGGCATTAGAGCAAGTGAACCCCTCCCTTGTTGGCCGGGGACCACAGTATTACAGAATTCCCATTAGTGCCAGAGAACAATATTTTGCTGGTCACACAGAGTAAATGTATGGAGAATCTTTCACAAGTGTCCTCCACACTTTGGGGAAAGTCTATTTTGGGCATCTCAACTGTATCTATAATTTCATCCCTAAAGTCATTTTGCACATCTTCCCAAGGATTAAAAAATAAAGCTCTGTCCCATAAAGGCAGTAAAAGGATTTTCAGGGGAAAAAAGTCTTCAAATACTATTTTTAAAAAACCACACACACCTTTCTCCCTTCTCCTCCTGCATCTTCATGAGAGACCTTTGAGTTATGAAGTGCACTTAACACCATTAATTGCCATGGAAACTACAGCATCTTCTGCTCAATACGGTCAACTTTTTCTGCAGAGATTTTTTTTTTCCCCCTAGCAGAGACTTTGAATAATGGGCTGTTTTTGTTCCATTTGAGAGAAGACAAAGCTTCCCTCCCCCACCCATTCCTTGTGTTGTGTTACTTTCTCTGGCCACAATAGTGACAGCAGACCCTGGTTACAAGGTTTCTAGAAGGCCAGGAAAGAGGAAGAGGAAAAGAGGAAGAAGAATATTTTCTGAATTTCAGCTTTCCGATGACACTACCTGTGGGATCCAGGTATTCTCACCTGATCTTCAGCAATAATTTGGTCTTCAATTTATATTTAGCATCATTGACACAACCCTAGTAGCATGCAGTAACAGTTATTTCTAATTCTTATTTGCTTGAGTGCTTACAATAAAAAACAATAGCTTTTATCTAGTACTTACTACCTACAGGGACTATTCTAAGTTCACTATATGTGTTCACTTATTCAATCCTCACATCAACTATACAGATATTTATCACTCCCATTCTGCAGGTGAGGAAACTGAAGCACAGAGCTATTTAACCTACCTACCCACAGAGCTAGTAAGCACAAAAGCTGAGATTTGAACATAGGTCCCTGTAATTCCAACTCTAGCCCATGCATTGTCCACCATGCTTGTAGTCTACCTTTTAAAAGGAATGACAGCATAACCCCTCACCAGCAAGTAAATCATTAATGAATAGATTGAATCATAAATATTTATTAGGCCTCTGCTATGTGCCCGGGACAGTGCTGGGTTCTATTTCAAATTCATTTACCCAGCAAACTCAACCATCTGAAACTTTTCTGAGAAATAGGAATTATGCCAAAAAGCCTCTCAGCAACCCAAAGGTATCACAATATTCACACGCTGTATTTATGTGAGAAATACTACACCAACTCCTTTACTTTCTCTATACACAATCTTAATAAGCTGGTCATTTAAAACCAGATACTTGGGTTTGAATTCCTGATCTGTCAATCCCTAGCTATGTTGCCTTGGGATTTATCTAACAACTCCCAGCTGGTTTCCCCATATTTAAAATAGGAGCAATCTCAGAAAGTTTAAGATTAAATCAGAAGATGTACGTAAGGTGACTATTCCAGTAACTGGCACCAAATAGGAGCTGAATAGGCAATTTCTATGAGCAGTAGTGGTGGCATTACTCATTTATTACATAAACTCTTACTGTGCATCAGTAATTCCCAACACACTGCCTATTTGTGCCCTGCACTAATTTTCTTTTCTTTTTTTTTTTAGACGGAGTCTTGCTCTGTCGCCCAGGCTGGAGTGCAATGGCGCAATCTCGGCTCACTGCAACCTCTGTCTCCCCCATTCAAGCAATTCTCCTGCCTCAGCCTCTTGAGTGGCTGGGATTACAGGCTCATGCCACCATGCCCAGCTGACTTTTGTATTTTTAGTAGTGACAGGGTTTCACCATGTTGGCCAGGCTGGTCTCGAACTTCTGGTCTCAAGTAATCTGCCTGCCTCAGTCTCCCAAAGTGCTGGGATTACAGGCATGAGCCACCATGCCCGGCTGGCACTAATTTTCTTCTAACAGAGTGCCTACAAAATCAGTTGTGAGGATAAATGAGATAATCCACATATAAGGCAAAGCAGGTTGCCAGGCTCAGGTCAGGCATAGGTAGGAAGTGGCAGAGCTAGAATTTGAACACACATCTAGTGACTTTGAATCCTGCACCTGGGAATGACTAGATTGAAGACATTTGTCCCAAATGGGGAAGAAAGCCACACATTCTCAAGTCACTGAAGGCCAACCCCACTGTCCTGTGCACCTTTAAAAAAATATTTCAGGCCGGGCGCGGTGGCTCAAGCCTGTAATCCCAGCACTTTGGGAGGCCGAGACGGGCGGATCACGAGGTCAGGAGATCGAGACCATCCTGGC
>NW_012114921.1:3971704-4161627 GCF_000951035.1 Colobus angolensis palliatus | reverse complement strand
AAAAGTTCTGCTGTAACTTTTGCTATTCTAATTGAGAATGCCTGGTTTCCAGGCCTTAAAAAAAGGAGCGATCCTGACAAATATTGCCTTCCATCAACCCAACATTAGACACAATTCAATGTCTTAATGGCATTTGTAATCATTATGCCATGCTTCTAATTAAAAATTAATAATTGAAATTCTGATTATCACAGATGTCCATGGAAGGCAAATTTAGACAGCAACTTGCTAGGCAAAGCTTAAACTCTTAATTGCTTTTTAAATCAAATAGGTATCTGGCTATACAATTACTTAACAAACATGCATTTCTTGGGGCTATATCCTTAAAAGAGGTTTAAAATGAAAGGATCCACCAGTGGTTCTTCGAGAAGCTATAAGTGTTGAACTTCTGGTTCTGGCAACACAGTAGACTGGTTTTATGGATCTCTCTTCCCACCAAAACCATATAGAAATGTGGTACCAAATGAATTATTAAGAAACGTCTAACCAGAGCTTTAAGTGAAAGATCTGAAGACATAGTAGCCCAGAAATATATGAGACACAGGCATACATCTTAACAGCCAGAGGCTAGTTTTAACATCCATGTGGGGGAGAAAAGATGTAGCTCTGGGCCATGTGAGGCAAAGTTGAAACTAAGCTCTGACACCCTGCATAAGGTTTGGACCTTGGAAGGGTTTGCTCCCTCCACGTATGAGATGTTTGCCCATCTAGCTGCATAGGAAACCAAGAAGCTTCCTTCTGCTCAGGGCTTTGGATAGAAAAATAAATAGCCTATGATGTATAAAAACTGAAACCTGCACCACATGCAAGCATGAAGTTCAAATTTGTATCACCTATGGGTTGCTAAAATCCTAAACCAAGAAATTAATGTAAAAACTGGCCTAGGACAAGTAGGACCTCTAAGTTGCTTGCTCAACAGGCACAAAATAGCTCTTTAGACTCTGTAGGGTCACTTTTATCACCTTGAATGCAGGGAAATCCCACTGGAAAAATAGAACAAAACAATATCACAAACTACATCACCTGAAAATGAGCTTACAAAAAAATTAGAAATCACCCAAGAAAACACTCTACCAGCAGGGCAACCAGAAGGTTTGACACCCTTGAAATACTAAAATATGCTGATTATAAATATATGACAAAAAAAAGGAATAAAAATCACGTTAAAAGAATAAAACTATGAGAAAATAAAAGAAGCTGGAAAAATAAGCAAATGAAACTTGAAAAAATGAAAAAAATTGTCACCAAAATTAAAATTCAGAAGCTGAATGAAACAACAGATTAGGTACAGCTAAGGAGATATTTAGTAAAATAAAACAATTGGCTTGAGGAAATTTCCCATAATGCTGCACAGGGAAATAGATGGAAAATATGACTGATCTGTCAAAACAAAACAGGGTGAATCAGAAGATCTAACATACAACTAATTTCAAAAGGAGAAAATGAGGGAGAGGAAACAAAACTATGGAATAAAAAGGGCAAAGAAAAAATTGTAAAAGCTCTCTGAGTGTTGGTTTTCTTTTGCTTTCTGAAGGTGGCCAATCTTTGGAAGGCTGAAGAATTATGAAATAAACAGAATCTGTGGATTGAAAGCAACACAAGATTTAACAGTCATCCATGGGGAAAAGAATGCTGTGAAGCAGTTTTGTTGTTGTTGTTGTTTTTTGATACAAAGTTTCCCTCTGTCGCTCAGACTGGAGTGCAGTGGCGCGATCTCGGCTCACTGCAAGCTCTGCCCCGCAGGTTCACGCCGTTCTCCTGCCTTAGCTTTCCCAGTAGCTGGGATTACAGGTGCCCACCACCACACCCGGCTAATTTTTATTTTTTCCTTTTTTTTTTTGTAGAGACGGGGTTTCATTATGTTGATCAGGCTGGTCTCAAACTCCTGACCTCGTGATCCACCCGCCTCGGCCTCCCAAAGTGCTGGAATTACAGGCGTGAGCCACTGCGCCTGGCCGAAGCAGTTTTATTCTCTAGTTTGTCAGCCAGAAAACTAGGGCAACTACTCGGTACTATGAACTACCTATAGTGGAAGATTGAATCATTGGTCCTCATTCTTTACCCTTCTCCTCATGCCCTTTGCCTTGGACTTTTCAGTACTTCCTACTACAGGTGGAGTACATTTCCCTACCCACTAGGGAGCTTGACCTCTCTTCCTTCTGCTGCCATGAAAAGAATGTGCTCCAGCTCTTCTGCGGGTCCAAGGAGGATGAGAGACTCACGGAGCAGACCTGGATCCACCTGCCGATTGGAGTTAAACCCCTGAGAGCCCAGTTTAGATCAGCTGACCCTCAGCTCACTTCCAGACACATGAGTCGGAGTCAGTGATTGTTTTAAGCTACTGAATTTTCAAGTGTCTTGTTAATGCAGCATGATTGTGACAATATAGTTGCTTAATACATATATTATATCAACAGATTTTAGAATTCGGAGATAGACATTGTTACCTCCATTTACGGTGAAGAAAAGACAAAGGCTCCAAGAAGGAATGCAATTTACCCAGTGTCACATGAGAGTAAACTCAAGAACTGAGGCTTATTCTGTCTGTGAAGCCCAAACTTTTAACTTCTGTACCAAATTGCTTCTCAGCAAATGTTTGTTGGATTAATGGATGAACAGACAAAGGAATAACAGCCCACCCACTGGGGCCAAAAACATAAACTGCATTCACTCAAACTCACACTCAGGGCCTGACCACCGTAAGGCCTGAGCAAACTCATCAATGTTCCCAAAGAGGCTCATTTTCTTTTTATGAGGTGTCTGCTGCACAAAGAGCTTGCCGGGAAAACAAATCCCCTTCATGCCAGGAAACAAACACTGCACTGGAGTGGAAAATAATCGCAGCCTGTCAGACTCCTTGGCATGCTGATGATCTTCATGGTCCAGCAGATGGTGTCAAGGATGTGACCTCCGGAGGCTCACAATAGGCAGTCGAGGAAGCCCTCATCTAAATGGACGACACGGAGTCCCACAGCTGATCTGCGTCTTCTTGCCTGGTACTTTAGCAGCTGCTAGGGAACTGTCTGAGTGGTATAGCTTCTCCTCTGAACTGATGGGATCCTAAATAATTAATCGCCCTGTTTTATGTGGGGTGGGAATGGGAAGACCATTCAAGAGGCTACAGAGGTTTCTCTGTTTAAGTAAGAGAGGATGAAGATGTTTAGACCTTCATCCCTCCCTGTTTGATTCACCATCTCAAAGTAAACTGAAATAAAATCAATGACAAACTGCTTTTGGTTTCATAAAATTGTACTTTAAAACTTATGTCCAATCCAGTAGAAAAAAATAGACAAAGAATATGAACATTCTATTTACAGAAGAACAAATACAAACAGCTAGTAAACATATGAAAAGACACTTGGTCACACTGATAATTAAAGAAATGCAGATCAAAACAACAATAAAATTACATTCTTTTCCCTATCAAGTTGGTGAAAATGGAAAAGCTTGATAATTTTCCAGTGTTTACCCATAGGAAAGGGGCATGCTCATATGCTGTCGATGGGGGTGTCCACTGGTGAAACTATTTTGTAGGTCAATTTGGCAATCAATACCTATCACAATTTAAAACTTTTTGGTTCATTTACTCTCCACTTACACCCATCCCCCAAAACATGACAAGATAGGCATATGAGATTATTAAAGAGTTACCTGTCACAGCAAAAAAACTAGAAAAACCTAAGTGTCTTTAAGCAGAGACTGAGGTAAACAATGTATGGCACATTCAACAATGGAAAAATACGTAGCAGTTAACAAGAGTAATTAGTTTTGTAAGGACGGATAATGAAATACCTCCTGGGTATGTTGTCAAAGGGAAAACCCAAGAACAGAGGATAAATGACCTCTTTGGTATAAATAAAATATGAGCCTACACTTTCTTTTATGGAAAAATAGCAGAAAACTCTTTTGCTGTGGCCACCCTTGGAGAGAGGCAGCTAAGAAGCTGAGACCAGTCATGCGTTCTTTTCTATCTTTCTGGACTCTGCACTTTCTGACCATGCACATCTACTTTTTTAAAGTTAACAGGAGTTACTGGGGCAATGAGATTAAAGGCCATTTTATTTTCCTTACCCTGGCACACATCAAAAATCTTTTATATTAAGTGCTGCCACTGAATATAGTATTAAGTGTTAATATTATATAATGTGTTCGGTGCCACGCTGGTGAGGTTAGAGTGAAGGAGAGTCACATACATGAGCAGCTGGTGTACAGGAAAGGACCTGGAAGGAAAGATAGTGTTAACCACCCCAGTGGGTTTCTTTGACAAGCTTGAGTTGTTCTTCCCTGGGAATAATCAGAAAAATAAGAAACTGGGACTTGGGAGGTGGAAGGAGACAGTGGAGGTCGGGGTAGAATAGAAGCTTTTCCGTGCATCCTTGAGAGCCATGGAGGGGACAGAGGCGAAATCTTCCCAGTTCAGGAAGGGCATCCTGTGCCTTGCAGATGACAGGGAGCCCAAGCGAGAGGGTCCCACTGGGCTTGTGGGGCATGGGCAGCAGCCCCGCTGGGTAACCAGAAAGCTCTGGAATTCACTGAAGAAGTGGGGGGGAGGGGGGAAGGTGCAAATCTCCTCATAGTTAGGGAGGCTGAAGAGGAAAAATAAAGATGCCTATTTTTCCATCTCAAGTGTCCAAGTTTATTTTCCTGTGGGACTCTAAGCTGCAGAGTACAGGTGACCCCTCTGTCTCCTTTACACTCTGCACCCAGCACGGTGCCCAGTGCACAGAAGGACCTGTGTATGAAACGCATGGGATGCTGACACTGTCTTTGCAGTCCGGCCTCTCATGTTCCTAATGCCTCCGTATCTTACACAGATCCCTGCAAGACTGCAGCCAGGTATACTTTAGAGCCTAGAGTCGGCTGGCAGAAGATATTTATACATGCAAAGAAGCTCAAAGAACTCCTCTTGGAAAGCCTGACCTATTTCACCAGTTAGTGATATCTGAACAATAAAGATTCATTTGACTTTATTAGATCAAATGTAAAAATAAAATTAAAATTAATTAAAAATGACAGCATACAGCTCCTTACAAAAACACCTTTGATGTGCATTCAACACATTGAATAGCTAAAGTTAGGGAAGCCAATGAGTTTTCAGTTATCCCAGCTACTGGCAGAAAGAGATAACATGGATAAAAGAAATCCACAGATAATCAAAATTAAAAATCCTTTATTCTTTCTCTTCATTTCAACTTTTGTCCCAACACAATCTTGTTAAGACCTATAAGGAATGCTCAGGTTTGTTTAATCTTCTCTTCTGTCCCTTTTTCTATTGAAGTAGAGATGTAAATAAGGTAAGAGAAAGTGGCCTGTCCTGAGAAAGCACTGTGTGTTAGAGCAGAGCTGGGCTGGACAGTCTTTGCTCCTCCAGCTCTTTTCTCTACCCTTTGCTGCCCTTTCTGTGCCCCAGGAGGCTGAGCTTTTGGGGTAATACCAATGGTATTCCTTTCTCTTTGACTTCTGGTTAGGGTTAGGTAATTGGAGCCACCAGCCTCAGAGGAGAGAAAAGAGAGAGGCTGGGTTGTTTATTCCCCTAACTCTTCCCTGCTAGGCTATAGTTGTTAGTAGTGGCTTCTTTCTTCTACCTAAGGCGTGGCTACTGTCCAGCATCTTCTCCTGTAGCCACAGCTCTCAGTAACTACTACTGCCCTTTCCTATTTAGGCCTAGGGGATAGTAACAGTTTCCTGGTGTTGCTAATCCTGGGGTGCTGCGCTATCTCACTGGCTTTCCGAAACCCTGCTCCTCACTCAACCCTCCTCAGTTACTCCATTTGAGTGCCCATCAGTTCCCCACACCTGTCATGTATTGTAGCATTTCGTGTCCTCATTTTCATCAGAAGTGGAGAGCCCGAAAGAGGATAACTGCTTTGCCTAAGGTCACATCACTAGGAATTGGCAGAACCAGAATTCCAAGCCAGGACTGCCCAGTTCCAAAGCTTGGAGATATGACAACTTGATTTCACCAATGGGAAACCGAAGCAATCAGTGAGAATCTGCAAAATGGTGTTACCTACAAGAGAACCATTTGAGTTTCCATCTCAGAGTTGAAAGGGTTCAGAGGCTGGATCTTTAAGACTGTCCATGCCAGGTTTGTCTGGACCTATTACGAATCCTGCTGTTTATCAATGACTTTGTCTCTTGGATTTTAACTTTTAAAGGTCCTCTCTCATTTGTGGCTCCTGGACTCTGAGCCTCACACGGGAGACTTTCAGATTTCGGGCTGTCATTGAGTGATAGGGCTTTCTGGGAATAGGGCTTGAGAGTGAGGTGGAAACTGAGGTAACTAATCATGTCCTCATTCATCCATCCATCTGGTCACTGTGCAATTACTAAGGGCCTGTGGAGTGATCAAGATGAGCAAGACATAACAGATGGCTCCTCACCTAGTCAGGATCAGTGACAAAGGCTTCCTGTAGAAAACAACCCCTGAGCTTCAATTTAAAGGGTAAGCAGGAGTGGGCATGGTGTGGATATGAGAGACAGAGCAGTGAATGAAGGAAAGCAGGAGCATTCCAGGCAGAAGAGGTGGCCTGAGCACAGGATGCATACAGGTGATAGGAGATGGGCTGGAGGGGCACACATGGACCAATCATGGTGGGCATTGTTCAGGGCACTAGGGAACTAGGCCTCCATTATTAGACTGGGGCCCAGGGTCTCAGCCAGCCTAGTAGCTTCTCAATCTGAATATTGTATCCCAAAGGGCTGTTATGCCACTTCTTAAAGAATTTAAAAAAAAATCCCCAAACCTATTTAGAAGTAGAGATAATAGTTCAATGAACCCCTATAGACTCAGCATTCAGGATGCTGTTCCTTAATCACCTCCAGTTTCAGGTCAAGATTGAATCTAGTGCCTGGAGCTCTCCAAGGCTGTGGTGCAAATGTCTTCAGCTAGAGGGAGAGGACACAAGCCAGAGGTGCTCCTTAAGCCTAATAGAAACAATGGCCAGCAAATACTGATCCACTTGCTTCTTTTCAACTTCATCTTGGAAGGATGGAGGGTGGAGGGGCCCACAGCTAATGCAACAAAAGTAATAAACTAGAAATAGTTGACACGTGTCTTTGACACACAGGCTGCCAAATCATCTGCCAGGCAGGTTGAGAACCTCCTCTTGTAGAGGTTTCTGGAGTAAAAAAGAAACACAGGCTATCAGAGCAGGTCACACAGAATCTCACACTGACCCATTATTAAGGCCACTACATATGCTGCTCAGAAGAGGAAATTTTAAACTGAATTTGAGACCAAAGAGCATCCTGACTCCACAAATGCTATCATTAAGGATCATCACAGATAATGTGGTTTTAATTAGAAGGGCTGAGGTACTGGCAAACATTCAAAAGACTTGTCATGTGAGAATCCACCAGCACCATGGTGAAAACAGCCCATAGAATGAGAGTCTGCTCAGGTGCAAGAGTTTAAGCCTTCTTCCTGCAAACACCTGTGAGGTGAGGGGTTCACTCAATCCATGGTACAGACTGGTTGGGTGGAAAACTTGGTGTTATCCCCCTTACATTAATGAGAAGAGGAGGAGAATGGTTCGGTGTCTTGTCACTTGCTGAGGTGGAAAGAGTTTTAGAGTCAGACCAATAGGCCTTTGGAGTCAGATAAATAGGCCTCTCTATTAGTTATGATGATGAGACCTTGGACAAGATGCACAAATTTTCTGAGCCTTGATTTCATGTGTAAAATGGAGACAACTACATCTACATTCTGCAAGGCTAGCCAAAGGTTTAAGTGAGTTAATGCATCTCCACACTGGTACAGGTGATCTATTATACAATGCATGGTCAGAAAGCATTACTTTCTTCCCTTTTCCAGCCTCCCCAAGCTAGTAGGCAGTGGTGCCTCCATTCAAACCCAAGTCTTTGTGAATTCTAAGGCTGGTCCCCTTCAATAACTCTATACAACTTCTCATCCTTCCTTGGCAAGGGCCAGGACAGGGCTTTATTTCACAAGGGTCAAGTGTGCAGTAAGTGAAAGTGGCCTTGACTTGTAATACACCAGTTTCCAAATGTGAGAAGTTTCTTGCCTGCATCTCTAAATCCTATCAGCTTCCTGCACCAGGGAATCTTTACTGACAGTGAATTCATTAAATACCAATAGATGGCTGGACTTCTGAACACATCACATAATCCTTGTCTGCTAACGGAGCCAGGGGCTTAAGCAGATGCAGTTATTTCAACCAGGGAGGCTCAGGCAAAGTTGTTTGTCTCTTTTTAAGAAGTGCTCCCCCACCAGCTCCCTGGCTCACTAGAATGATGTGTCTGTCATTTATTCATGCAAGCCGCCCACCTCTCTAGGCAGGCAAATCATCTTTATGCTCATCTGAAGAAAAACATGCCTGAGATGAGCAGTCTGAAGCTGAGTTTCAGTCCTGGTCCCTCCACCTACTAGCTGTATGGCCAGGGATAGTTTCTTCACTTTTCTAGTTCATTCCAAAATAGTGAAGATCACACATATTTGGTTCACAATGCAGAGAATTACAGTGCACTAGGCCATGTGCTCAGTGTTAGATGAGCTCATATTTCTCCAAGGAGTTGGAGGGTGTTCCTAGGACAGAAGTAGGCATGCCATAATGAGGATATTGCTTGGCCATAAGGAAGGTTTCATCAGTTATGTACCTACGCAGACTACTTTGCACAGCTTGGTGGAGGATCAAACAAGATATAGAATGTAAAGAGTAAAGTACTGTTCTAAAGTAACCTAGTATGAATTCATCCATCTATGCATCTACCCATTCACGCACTCTTTCCTCCACCTATCCATCCAATTCAACAATAAATATTTACTATCTATTACATGCTAAGTTGTAGGCATTGGACATGCATCAATGAAAAAAATATGTAAAAATTCCTTCCCTCCTAGAACATACATTCTAATGAAATCTACCTATCCATCTTCATCTACCCAGCCATCTATCCATCTATCCATGCATCCATCCATCCATCCACCCACCCACCTACCTACATACTTACTCGCCCATCCACTCATCCATGCATCTATCCACTCATGCACCCACCTATCCATCCATCCATCCCTCTACCCATTCACTCCTCCATCCATCCATCCATCCATCCATCCATCCATCCATCCATCCATCCATCCATTCATCCATCCATCCATCCATCCCTATACCCATAAACTCAATCACCAAGTATCCATTGAACATCTACTATGTACTCACTATGGCACTAGGTACCAGCAAGCAATTAAAAGAGAAAAAAACTCAACAACTGTCTTTTGTTGCCATTTACTGTAGTAACCCAAGATGGGTCAATATCACATCACTTGCTGACAAGATCCCTGGGCTCTGAGCATCTCATTATGGCCACTTATCAGACCCACCAGTTAAAGAGCTCTGTGATGTAGGAAACTGTTAAGAATCGAATTAGTGGGATACAGTGAGCTCTGCCAACTGGAGGGCTGTGGGCAGTGGAGAGAAGTGGCTTTATGTGGAGGTTACAAATTTTTTGTAGAATGAACAAACATTGTGCCTCAAACATAGTTGTACATCTGTTTCTCGTGTGAGAATAGATATTGTTGTGACAAAATATAACTTCATTTAAGGGCATTGGTGAACTGACATCATTACTCATTACTTAACCTCAGATTTGGGACTAGGGTAAGGTGAGCAAGGCACCAAGGGTGAGAATTTTCAGGAGGCACTGAGTGCTGACCCTGCGGTGGCTCCACCCTGATGGCGAATACTTCCTTAATTTCTACCCCAGGATGCCTCACCTACATCTTATCAGTAGTATATTAAGAACATCCCTTTAATGAACACAATCCATATGTCTGGATATGTGCTATGTATACTTTGTGTATATTGTCTTACTTAGCTTTTACAACCACCCTAAAAAAATAGAGATTGTTAGCTCCATTTTACAGAAGAGTAAGTTGAGGCTAAAGAAGGCATACGATTTACTTCAGGTAATGGAATCACGAAACCCATGGAATCTAGATCTGTCTGTTTTCTAACCAGAGAATGCTTCAGGGGCAGGAGATCTGCCTTGTTCTTCCCTGTTGCTCAGTGTGCAGTAGAGGGACTCAACGGACACATGACTGTGGACTCTATAAATCACCATTTGCTTTAATTCAACTCCCTTCTTCCTCCTCAGGCAGCACGCCTCCTGGTGCCAACTCAAGGCTTTCCAAGGCTGTACCTCATTATTGCCAGAAGGGCCCTCCCACCTGCCCAATATCCCCTACTCCTGACACAGACTGGCCTGAGGTTCTTCTAGGGATCCAACCCCAGATAATGCCAAGTCCTCCCACAACCCACTTCATTCTCACAGCTCCTTGACCAAAGGGACAACTGGGCTATGAAAATGATGCTTCCTGAGCTTGGAATTTTCTTCTTGGAAGCAGAGCAAAAGAAATAGAAGAAAATGAGGCAATTTAGAGATCAGTCAAGTCAATTTGTAATAACCTGGGTTCTAAAGTGGCTATAATTGAGTGACAATTTGCCATGAGGCACAGGGGCCAGTATTCCTATTTGCCTTGACCTGGCAGGTGTGGAGAGGGCAGCTGTCTAGTGGGTAATTTCTGACCTGAGCCATGCAGACTGGACCTTTTGTGTGGAAAGTTCACTGGGAAGTACCTCCCTGACTGCTGAACACCCCCTGACCCTGGGTCCAGACATAATTTCATACCTAGAGATCGACCTCTGTAGAAAAACTGAGCTGAACTAGCAGAGTAGCCTCCAAGCTTCTGTGTGGGGAAAGCTGATAGATCTGACCCCACAAACCTGTACCAAACCCTGCACCAGGGGCTGTGGAATGGCTATGCATTAGACACAAATGCTTTTCCTGGCCCCATGCTAGGCCTGTTCCTGTGAATTCTTTCATGTAATGCTCGCCGTGATTCCATGAAATGCTGGGGGAAGGGTCCTAGTTTCTTTGGGGGATGATGGAAATGTCCTAAAATAGATTGGCTTGGCTTGAGAATAAGCCCCTACTGTATCTTTGGCTCTACATGGAACCCCACACCAGAAACCCCTGGGGACAGCTCTTCCCACCCTCCTTGGGTCTGGAGACTGGGCTGGGAATACACAGAGAGAGCGAGCTGTGGGTTCTGTAGGATGTGATGGCTTCTACATTTTTTTGGACTGTTTTTCTTTAGGAGGAGGAGTGCTATGGGTTTGGAGATGAAACCATTTTAAAAGCACAGATCTTGACAAAACAAAGCCAATGCCTTCTTCCTCCGCAGCCTCTCAAATTTCTTTCCTGAACCCCAGAGACAAATACTGGGGCAGGCCTCTGAGTCCCTCCAAAGAAAGATGTTATGCTGCCAACATTTGGTTTCTTATAACCTCTGGGTGGATGAAAGCAAGTCATATGCGTGGTCCATGGGGACGCCAAAGGGGCCTGCGGAGGAACATGAGGTCACAGCCCTGCAAGGATTTTCTTATATTTTGAAGAAATAGCCTTCGGGATAGATTACTTTTTCTCGAGGCAGAGACCATATGATGGAAGACAAAAGCCTTAGAACTAGGAGTCTGAAGTTTCAATGGTGTTTGAGTACCCATCACGGGCCAGGTGCCAGGCCTGCATCTTCTGAGACACGATGGGTCCCAGCTCTGCACTGAACCCAGGAAAGTCTTGGAGGCTCAGTTTTTTCACCCACAAAATGGGGTCCATAATGACGCCTGCTTCACTGGGCTGCTGTGAGAGGGCATGGAAAGGCTATAGGGTTGCAAAGTGCTGTGTGGTGCACAGTTTATGGGTGCTTTTCCTGTGTTCTTTCACAGGCTGTATTCACAGAGCCCAGCCATTGATCTGACACTCCAATCTGGACTTCTCTTTGAAAATTACCAGATTCAACAAAAAACATCTGGCTCAGGATAGGGAGCCCCCAAGGAAGTGGACGCCAGTCCTGACGATTAAATTACTACTAGCCCGTGCTAGAACTGAAAACAAATTTTGTAAGTGTAAACTGTTCATTCCATCCATTTCCCCCAGTCTTTGAAGATCAGTCTCTTTCCCACCCCCATTTCCTCACTACAGCAAGAAGAGATGCTTCGGAAATGAGACCTCAAGATGTAACTCTGAAAACAATTTAAAAAGGAATGTGTGACCCAGCAAGTGGCAGAAGTGCTTGGAGAAGCAGCTTGGTGTATCGGGTTTAAAGAGCAAGACTTAGAGTCAAATCCCGTCGGCTGGCTGTGTGATCCTAGACACATTTCTTAACATCTCTGAGTCGTTTAAGTATCTCACCTGTAAAGTGAGGATAATGATAATTACATGGAAGGATATCTTCAAGGAAAAAGTGATACATAAAAGGGACTAATGTAGGCAGTGCTTAATAAATATTCCCTGAATTGAGTCGAATTGAATCAGTGCAAGCTATCTCTTCCCCTTCCCTAACACTTTTGCTGAAAGCTCAGCTTTTGTGGCTCTCCCTGACCACCTGCCCAGCACAACATTCTTTTCCAGTGGGCTCAGTGGCGAGAGGAAGATGGAAAGCATTTGGCCAGAATGCAGACCTCATTAACTCCCGTGTCTCTCCATCTGCTATCTATCAGGAACCCAATGCATGGAGGCAGGTGACCAATAAAAGCCCTCCCGTTTCCCTTTGTCTCTGGGCCAGTGCATGACAGTGCAAAGCTGTCCACAACTGTGGGCCCTGTCAGGGCTCTGCTCTGGCCTTGTGACTCGTAGCAAGAGCAGAGACTTTGCTGGGCTGAGAAAAAGGAAGCTGAGTTCACAGCCAACTCAGAGGCAGCAGCTGGGCCCAGCTGGCCTTGTCTGTAAGTCAAGGGGGAGTCTGAAAAACCAGCAAATGGCACCGCAAACACGGTGAAGTAAGGAGGTCATTATGTACAGCACAAAAATCTACGATTCAAATGAGTTTCTTTATTTCCCAAGGGCACTGAAAACATTGCTTGATTTACAAAAGTGAGACATGCGCTCTAGTTTTTCCAGAAACATGGAGTTTGCAGAAAGAAAGGTGCAAAGAGTCCATGTAGACAATAAATGCTCAATAAAATGTAAGCTGTTGTTATTACAGAAAATGTCTGCTGAGAACTCCTTCACACTTGTTGCAGGTGATATGTAGGTTCGCCCCTAAATGTCCAGGTAGCCAATGGAAAGTAGTAAACATGATTAGTTTTAATCAGCGTCACAATTTCTAAAGTCTAACAGTAATCCTAGTACCCCAGGACCAGCACCACTGTTAATGCTACTAAAGCCAGAGACAAATACAGCTCTCCCTTGGTATACGTGGGAGACTGATTCCAGCATACCCTCCAGTTTATTGAAATCTGTGCAAACCCAACCGCGTATGAGAAAAGTAGACCTAGATCTCCCTATGCATGGCCTACGGGGCTTTGCGTCCCTTGAATATGGTATTTTCCATCAACATTTGGTTTGAAAATAATCTGTGTATAAGTGGATCTATGCAGTTCAAACCCACATTGATCTAGAGTCAGCTGTAGCATCTTCCGTAGGTCCTCTAGAATGGACACTGTGTAATGAGAAAAAAAGAGATGTTCAAGTAGGAAACGCAAGGGCTGTTTTGCTGATGCTGACCATTGCTCTTACTTATCAGTGTCCGACTGTGAAGAAACTATGCTACCCTTCTCACTGAGATACCAAGGGAGCAGTGAAAACATGGCTGGCACGGGTGCTTTACAATCCCAAGCCATGCGGGCTCAACATCTATCTTTTGGCCTTCCTGTTTTGTCACTAGTGGAATTAGAGTAGTATTAATCAACCAATCAGCCAAATAAGGCTCATTACCATTAAAGAAGAGAAAGTAAGCTTTATTTATGCAATTATAAGGCATTTACAAAACAAAGGGATTATTATTAATACTTGAGTCTGGCAATCTTCCCAGAGTGGTAAACCGACAAGGGCTTTGTTCTTGAAGAGGCAACATAGTAGTTACAGATTCCTGTCCTCTTGCTCTAAGCTCAGGGTGTGTGGCAATGCCTCCTGAATATTCAGGGAAGGTTCTGAGGGCCTCCTGTTCCCCTCAGTGTTGTTTGGGGAAAACATCAGTGGATTAGGAGGCTGGTATACTATGTGACCCTGGCCCAAACTAACAGACTCTCTGGGCCGTGGTTTCCCAGCGGTTACACGTTGGAAATGGGACTAAAATCACTGGGTAGGACTTTTAGAAAATACTTGGGCCCAATTCCCATTTCAAACCAAGGGAATCAGAATCTCTGAGGGTGGGGCCCCAAAACAGTATGTTCAAAAAGTGTTCTAGGTGATTCTAGAACATAAGCAGGGGCTGCAAACTATGACTTGGATGACCTCTAAGTCTATTCTGTTTATACCTCTGGTCTTGTCAACACTTGGGACTTCTCAGAGACACCTGTTCCTGGGTTATCAAAGGCAAATGTATGAGTGGAGGCAGCCAGGTGTGGGGCCAAAGGTGTTCAGCTGCCTGGAGACAAAGCATAACACCTGCCTGGGTAGATTGCTTTTTTGAGATACAGTACAGAAAAAATCAAATGGCACACACAGCCTATGGCTCTCAGTTTGAGACCCGAGACAAACTGACAGATCCCAGTTCCTTTTAGATGGCTAGCTCACTGCCTTGTAATGTGTGAAACTGCACGCTCCCTGGTGACATGGGCCATTTCTTGTTTGACTTTATATCAGAAGCCCTAGGCACATGAATGAATGGGTGAGTGGGTGGGTCTCAGACATTCCTTGATTCTTCAGGTTCACATTGCCTGATAAAGACTTTAGGACTCTAGGCCTGCACTGTTCAGTACTGCAGCCATTGGCCACATGTGGCTATGGAGCCCTTGAAATGTGGCTAGTCCAAAGTGTAAAATACATATCACATTTCAAAGACTTAGAGTGAAAACAAGAATTTACATTTTTATTGATAAATTTTTACACAAATTACATGTTGAAATGATATTTTGAATAGATTGTGTTACATGTAGGATTGAAATTAATTTCCCCTGTTTCTGTTCATTTTTTTAAAATGCAACTACTAGAAAATTTAAATTTTATATTTCCATTGGAAAGTGCTGCTCTGAGCCATTTTGCTTTCATTGACTTTTCATATATGCATCCATGCCATCCTTTTGTGTGATTTTTTTAAAAAAACATCTCTCTCCTATCAATAAACTCTATCTTTCTCTCTTCTCATCTTCTGGTAGGATTGTAATAAAACAGTATGAGAGATGGGGAGGAAACAGGGCTTCGGATTAAAAACCTAGTCCTTCTCTCAGCCTAGGAGGTTATGCTATCTGTTCCCATCTCTCACCTTCTACCCAGGGTATTTTCTTGTAAATGACCATGGCGACTGTCTCAGCTCCCTCCCACAAAGATTTCCCGCTCGTTTCCTACTCTCAGAACTCTTACTCATCCTTCAAGACCCGGATCAAATGCTACCTCCTTCTGAGAAGCCCTATCTGATTTCCCAGACGGAGTAGGTAGCACCCTGCTTGCCTCTCCAGCACTCAGCTCTTATTGCTGTTGTAACACTTCTCCCAGGAATGATTGTGATTCTTTGACTAGATGGTCTACTTCATAAGACTTATTAAGTGCAGGGCTGATCTACTCTGTGTTCCTAAGGTCTGACTCAAGATCTGACACGTGCTCAGTAAATGTTGGATGAATGGATAGATCTCACGCATCAAGGGAAATATCTTTATACATTCCCTAATCTTCTCAACAAATATCTACTGCATACCTACTATGTATCAACCATACCAAGCACACGCTAGGCACAGGGAATATTGCAATGAGCAAAATAGTCAAAAATGCCTGCTTTTATGGAGCTTTCCAGCTTCTGCTAAAACGTACCTTGCATCATCCTAATGCCCAGATGTTCAATAAATATTCACTAATGCTGCTGTTGAAGAAGAGGAATGGTGCAGGCAGGAGGAGCTCCTGTGCCCCAGAGCCCATCCTTCTGAAAGGCACAGGCCCTTATCTTTGCTACTGGTCTCACTAGAGGCTCCCTTAACAGAGTCTTTACAACCTTCCACTTATGTTGTGTACTAAAGAGTTTAAGAGGTGCAATAACATTGTAACAGCAGGTATTTATTGGTTTTGATAGAGACAGAGGCAGCTCTGAATTGACCAAAGCATGGCTTTTCCTTTCTTAGAGGCATACCAGTAGTGACCAAGGAGACTGATAAGACTTTTGGAATTGTCTAGAAGAGTAACCATAAAAAACAAATTGAAGCCATTGCATGCATTAAACAAAGGATCATTAAACAGAAGGATCTCTGCCCTTCAGTGCCACAGAGTTTTATGGGAGAGACAGGGATGTACATAAATTATGAGATACAAACCAGGTTTGGATAAAAGCTACCATACTCACAAGTGAGCATTTTGGATATCTTATAGGAGTTTCATCCTTAAGCCACCCAAAACAAAGCTCCTAATCTTCTCTCCACAACTGCTTCCTCTCTGGTCTCATGATTGGCCCCACCATCTACCTAGTTACTCCAGCCACAAAGTGAGACCTGTCTGTCACCTTCCTCTCCCTTTCTTACTATCCACATGCAATCAAGAACTGAATCTTGTCAGTTCTAATTCTAATCATCTCTACAACCTACACATGCCTCTCCAAACTCACTACCAGCACCAGAGTCCAGCCCATCATCATCACGTACCTGGACTACTGCAAAGCCTTCTTGCCGATCTCCATGTGTCTACTCTTGACATAGTCCCTGCACCTCCCCTTCCCCACTGTTCTGTGGAGGCCATCTACCCTGTTCAAATCCAAAGATGAATGTCCTAATATGAGACAAATGACTCACTGCTCAGTCCATAGTTCTAATTCTGAGATTTGGAAAGATAAAGGTTGATGCTAGGTAAACTATATAGAATAATGGAGTATATAGTAGGGACTAAGGTTTAGAGTCAGATATACCTGGCTTTAAATTTGAAATCTGCCACTTCCTTGCTTTGTGACCTAGGACAAATTAAAATATCTCTGGTCCTTCATTTCCTCATCTGTAAAAGAGGATAATCATCTTTACCTCCACGGTATAGACTCTCTTAACCTAATACAAAATATTCCTTAGAGAATAAATTATATAAGGTATGACTAGCACTTAAGGCCAGTATCTGGCACATAATAAATTCTTGATAAACTGTAGTTGGTTGAAAACATAAAGATTATTCACAGAAAGTAGGTATTTGTCTCCTTAGGGAAAACTATGATTCTGGCAGAGCCCAGGTCCTGCCCCAGATGTACCACTTCATTACCAAAATGTTCCAGACACCTGTATCACCTATAAATTGTTTGAGTTTCTGACTGTGCCAAAACAATCTAACACCCTTCTAGTGTAACCAAAATGGAAGATCCTTTCTGTTCCTATCACGTGAGTGCTAGGAATCTCCAGTTTTACTAGGCTTTAAACTTCTTAACATCAATGTAAAGAAGGAAACATAATCAGGTATAAAATTCCCAGTGTTCAAGAGGGAAAGACAAATTGCTCGGGAAAAGCACAAACAATTCTGGTATTGAGACCAGAGAGAACTTTCTCAACTGTGAACTCAAAGAAAAAATCTGGAGTACTACAGGAGTCAATAAACTTTTCCCTAAAGGGCTGGGCTGTAAATAATTTAAGCTTTGTGGGCTATAAGATCTCTGTTGCAACTACTCAGGTCTGCCATTGTAGCTCAAAAGCAGCTACATAGACAACATGTATACAAATAGACTGTGTTTCAATAAAACTTTATTTACAAAACAGGCAACAGGCCTGTGGGCTGTAGTTAACTGACCCAAGTATAATATAATGAACCACATTTCAGCTATCTGACACTGGACAAGTCACTTCATCTCTTTAAATCTTACTTTCCTATATCAAAACATGAGAGTTTGGGGCATAAGTGAAATGTAAACAAAATAAGGTAGAGTCAGTCCTTATTATTCATGGACTACCTATTCACAAAAATGTATTTGTGAATTTGATTATTCCCAGAAAAGTATTTGTAACCCCAAAGTCAACACTCTTATGGTCATTTGTGACCATGCATAAAGAGGTGAAAAATTTGACTCATCAGGTACAAAGTTCCCAGCTGAGGTTGAACAAAACAACACTCTGCCTTCTTGTCCCAACTCTCATAATGTAAACAAGTTTCCTTTTTGCAATCTATTTAGTACTACATTTTTCACATTTTTGTGCTGTGCTTTTTGGTGGTGATTTCACTGTTTGAAATGTCCACCAAGGCTGTAACACGTGTTATATACAAAATGTATGTGCTAGATAAGCTTCATTCAGGCATGAGTTATAGGACTGCTGGCTGAGAGTTCACTGTCAAGGAATCAAAAACATATATTAGATAAGGTATCTTTAAACAGAACATACATGAAACCAGATGATGTATTAATGAGCTGACAAAAATGTTTTGATCAGAGGCTTATAGGAATCTAACCCTGTATTTCCCTTAGGAGCAAAGGTTCCATATTCACTAATTCAGGATTCCCACCTACATTTATATAACATAACTACTGTAAAATATGAGAATCACCTGTACATGAACATGCTGTTCAAAGTAGTAGCTAAAAACACTATTACAAAATTCTTAGTTAATAACCATGCTGCGATACTCTTATCTCCTAATGCTGCAATAAAGCTATAACTAATTAAGCATGTTAGTTTTATTCTGTCTGTATTATTTAACAAGAGTGCTGTGTTACTGTTATTAAGTGGTTGTATCCAAAGTCAGCCAGAGAATGTGTCCACTTTTTCTTTTTCCCATGGCTTCCTAAAGAGAATAAAAACAAAAATAAAGCCTTCCTACGGACTGTCTCCCAGGGGCTTCTACAGACAGAAAGCAGAAATAAAGCACTCTCTAGAGCCACAATTTAAGGCAAAGATGAGAGCAGCATCTTCCAGGAGGGGAATAGGGATCTGCGTGGGTGGGGCCTCGAGGCTGCACCCCTGTCTGGGGGCGAGAAGGGCTCCTCAGGGCCTCTGCTTGCCCCAAAGGCCAGGCGGACTCTGAAAAGCAGTGCTCCTGGCTCCTTGCTGCCCTAGTTAAAATGCCAGCCTGGTATTTATTTGTTTTCTCCCAGACAGATGCCAATTACAGGGGGTTGGGGAAAGAGACAATGGCCCAGATCTGATTGACAACGGCTGCTGAACAAGGGGCCTCTGTGGCATGCTTAATGAAAAGGCAACTGTGGTTTTATTTCATCTATTTGATTTTAGAGTGTCGTTTATAAAAACAATTCAACCAGCAGGATTAACTACTTCTGGGCTTTCTCTTCTCCCTCTGGCTCTGTAGATGTCCTGCTATCCCGGACTTCGCCTCTTCCTCCCTCCACTCCCAGCAGGTTCCTTTCCAGGGTCTCGCAGAGAAGCACAGGCCTGCATGCAGCCCCACTTCACCAAGACTCCTCAGTGATTGCTGAATTTGTCCCCAGGTCCCCATCTCCCTAGCACCACCGTCCTTCCGCCCAGCATCTCCTCCTGCCTGGCCACCTGCAAGAGCCTTGAGGCTTGGCTCCCTCTGTTGTTCTTTCCTCCCTGGAGGCTTTGGAAGTGTGTGGAGCCAGTTTGGGTTGTTAACAGTGAGGGTGTAACTGGCACTTAGCACTTGTGGGTGTGCACAACAAGGAACATGCCATCCAAAATGATCCCCAGTGATTTTATTCCCTTGGCCACTTTGTAGCCCAAGTGACTTTGTTTCTAGTCTCACAACCTAATTACCAAATTGTATGGCATGTGAATTATATTCAAATAACCCTGCTATATAAATTTTAAAGATCTAATTACCATAATTATCTACTCAAAACTCTTAAATGATTTGGGATCATCTGTACTGGATCAAATTCAGACTCCTCACATGGTACCCAGGGGTTTCACTGAACTCTGGGCCCTCCTATCTCTCCTATTTATCTCCTCTCACTGCTTCTCACTAACCATGGCTCTCAAACCCACCCCAGTGAACTTTTCACTTCTATTCCAGCTCTGCTTGCTGTTCATATTCCCTCTATCTAGAGCACCCTCCACTTCACTCCCTTCCATGACAAATGCTTACTCAACTTTCAAGGCTCTGTGTAGGCATCACCTCCTTCAGGAAGCCCACCATGACTCCTCCCAGCCTCAGGCTGCCTCTCTGTGTTTCTCTTGTATAATCTGTAGGGCAGTTACTCAATTATACGGCCCCACGATGGCAGGGAAGAGGCTGAATTCAGTCCTCAGCAGAGGGCTGGGCTCACAGAAGAGCAGATCAAGTGAGAGAATAGCTTCCCTCCTCTCAACCAGAAGCAGCTTTGCCTCTTCTGTTCTATGTATTAGAACATCAGGAAAGACTGAAGAAAATTCCCACAGTCACAAAAGGTTTGGAAACTCTGATCTAGGTCATTGAGTTTGTCTGCTGGGGAAAGTGATGACTTCTGAAGTCATTTTTCGTGTTGACTTCTGAAGGCTAAGAATGGAGTTAGTCAGTCGGGGGTAAAAGACCAACAGGTACTTATATGCCTTTCTGACCCCAGTGAAGATCTCAAGATCTAGAGTAAAAGCAAGCTGCAAGGGGAACATTCAAACTGAACTCAATAGCCAGCGTTCCTGAGCTGCCTGATAAAGCTCTTTCCCCAAAGGGTTATGTCTTTGAAGAGGTCATCGAATGCTAATCGGAAAGACAAAGATGCTTATAGAGCCTTTTTCTTGTCTTTCTAAAGGGCTTTAGAGATGGCAAAGCCACTTGCTCCTCTGGGTTCTCTTGCCATTTATTCGCACTTTTCATACCACTCTGGAATGTTCTATTTATAGGTCCATAATCCATAAGAGACCATGGCCACTCCATGATGGGGCTGAATTGTATTTGCATTTGTTTCCCCAGGGCCACAGTGGGTAAACAGTCTGTTTGCTGAGCTTACCTCCTCACCTTCCCTCGTGAGGGGAAAGGCAGGTCCAGCCCTCCTGAGGGCCTTGCCTAAGGCACCAGCTGTTTAATGGTGGGGCTGGGTGGAACCCAGGTCTTCCCTTTCCACTCTTCCACCATAACCCTGAACTTGCTGGAGTGGTCCCAGCACGGGCTCCTCAGCCCACATACTCTCCCAGCTCTCTCTCACAGGGTCCTGGGGCGGGAGTAGGGGAAGTGGTGACTACTCGCCTGGGACTACCTCTTGGTAAGACCACCTAGTAATGAGGGCTTTTTGTTCTTTAAGTGATCAAACTCTCCCACTCCAGGAAAGGAGAGAAGGGGAAGTAAACACATATTTCTCATGGACTGAGCACCCGCTGTGTACCAGAGAGTATGTCAGCCACACGCACAGAGCTCATGGTTAAATAAAATGAGAACATAGATGATCTCATTTGGTTCCTGTAACAACCCTAGGAGGTAGTGATGTCTGCCTCCATTTTCCAGATGACAAAGTCAAATTAAAAGTAAATGGCAAAATAGGGATTTTCAGCCTCAGCCCTTTGTGATTCCAAAGCCACAAAGTGCTTTTTCCACCTCCCACCTCCCAGAGGGACTCACCCAGTCCTGGATTCCACTCCAGTGTTCTCACAAGTTTCTAGCTGATGCAAGCTCCTTTCCATTCAATAGTCATTGCCTGGAAGCCGAGTGTATGCGCCAGGCTGTGGGGGTGCACTGGGGACCGATATAACACACAGCTCTGCCCTCCCATGGTCCCAGGCTCCTCAGCAGATAGAGGCGGCAGCCTTCATTTCACTAGGAAGTGGTACAAGCCACTGGCATTCCCCTGGCATTGTTATGAGGATTCAATATAAAGCAGGGGTCCCCAACCCCTGGACACAAACCAGTAGAAACAGCCTGTTAGGAACCAGGGAGGAAGGCAAGGCAAAAATTCCAAAAAGGAAACTGGCATTTATTGAGTGCTTACTGTATTACAGACATGTTCTAAATGCATTATACCAGTGGTCCCTAACCTTCTTGGCTCCAGAGATGGGTTTCGTGGAAGACATTTTTTCCATGGACAGTGGGAATGGCGAGGGAGAGGGGGATGATTTCAGGATGAAAATTCCACCTCAGATCATCAGGCATTAGCTTCTCATAAGGAGCGCACAACCTAGATCCCTCGCATGTGCAGTTCACAATAGGGTTCATGCCCCTATGAGAGTCTAATGCCACCGTTAATCTGACAGGTGGCAGAGCTCAGGTGGTAACCCTCTTCGCTCACCCACCGCTCACCTCCTGCTGCACAGCCTGGTTCCTAACAGGCCGTTTCTATGGGTCTATGTCCAGGGGTTGGGGATCCCTGCTTTATATTGAATACTCATAACAATGCCAGGGGAATAGTCTCTTGTTATTCCTCATGTTACACGTGGAGGGATCTGAGAGTCAGAGTGAAGCTGTCATTTGTGCATAATCACCCTGCTGCTGCAAGGGCAGAGGCAAGACCAAGTCAGCCTGAAAGCAGAGACTTTGAGAGACTGAACCATTACATCAAACTGGAGGTTCAGGAAAGGCTTCCTGGGAAAAGGTAACTTTTGACCCCAAATAGTTCCTGAATCTCTTTCTTCCAGGACTTCTTACAAAAACAGAAGGGAATTACTTGAATTACTTGGAGATTTTTAAAAAAGACTTCCCTAGATTCGGGTCCCATGAGAAGTGACATTCTCCCCTCAGTATGCCCTAGGCATTGCCACTCTCCACACCTCTCGCTCATCCCCTTTCCTTTCTATTTCCATTTGCCTTCTCCCTCCTACCCTAAGGGTTCAGCTCAGTTATAGCTCCCCCTAGGGCCTTCCAGCAGGGACCAGCGACCACCCGTGCCTTTAACTCCTCCAGTAGGTTTCCAATGTGGAGATTGGGGGGAATAAAAGGAGACTTATGAATAGTTCAGTATTTATAAGGTGTTAGGCTGGGAGTTTTACATAATTATTTCCTTTAATCTCACTTTGTCTTACCACTATTGCACGGAGCAGGTGTCAGCATCCCACAGAAGAGAAAACCAGACATACAGAAATGTTATGACTTGCTCAAGATCGCCCAGCTAGTGACCAGAGTGAGAATTAATTTGTCTGACTCTGAAGTCCACATTCTTAGTTTAGTGTGCCTGGTAGGTTGTCTGTCTCCTGTGGGTGTCTGTCCAGGAGAGACTGGAAACATATGGTGCACTCTTTGCATGCAGAAATAGGGTTATCTGTATCTTCTGTACCTGCACTGTACTTGGCATATAATAATTGCTTACTAAAATTTATCAAATAAATGAATATTTTACACGTTCCTGTATCCTTAGTGTTCAGTAGAGTGCTTTATATATTCTAACATCTAATGAAGGATTTTTTCATTTCTCAAAAGTAAGACAAATGTTTTATTAATAGTCAAGCTTAGACCAGGTGAGGTGGCTCACGCCTGTAATCCCAGCAGTTTGGGAGGATGAGGTAGGTGGATTACATGAAGCTAGGAGTTTGAGACCAGCCTTGCCAACATGGTGAAATCCTGTCTCTACTGAAAATACAAAAATTATCTGGGTGTGGTGGCACATGCCTGTAGTCCCAGATATGGTAGGCTGAGGCATAAGAATCACTTGAATCTTGGAGGCAGAATTTGTAGTGAGCCAAGACTGTGCTACTGCACTTCAGCCTGGGTGACAGAGTGAGACTCTGTCTCAAACAAAGCAAAACAAAACAAAAACAACCAAAACCAACCAATGAACCAACCAAAACACAGTCTAGCATTAATGATTTTGCATCCCACCCATACACAAAATGCAAGACAGTGCCATTCTTGCTAACATTTCATTGCTATTTCAAGTTCATTATTATAACCCCAGCAACTCCAAGCCTAGGTAGATGGTTAAATTCACCCAATTCTGAGTTTCACTCTTAACCCCTTCTGTGACATGTGGACGGCTCTAGAGACCCAGGTTTACGGAGCAGTGTAATGTGATGCAAATGTGGTACCTCCAGCATCACATTTTGAAGGCTCTGCTCTTTCTTTAAGTAGTTTATTAATCTGATTATATCTGGTTAATCTCCCCATAGATTAGTTTCTTTAAAAAGGTGGGGGGTTTTAAATCAATGTTCTGATGTCCTATGGATCAGGCAAAAGACCTTTGAGGTTTTAGTGAAGGATCTTTTCAAAGATGAAGATGAGTAAGCTTTCTTAATTAAACCCCAAATTCAACAAGATGTGTTCCAGTGCTACCCAATAGTCCTGCAGTCATCACTATCCTTATAACATTAGGAGTGAGGCTCTTCCTGAAAGGCAGAAATGCAAGTTTTGATCCCCACATCACTACCTACCATATAAAGTATGATGAAGAATAAATGACAGCTACTCACCTCAAAATATTAAGAACAAGGACCTTTCAGGTGCTATATAACACCTATAACAAAGCCTTTCTCTGAGAGCTACGCCTGTGGCTAGAAGAGGCACTTTGCAGAGCTGCACTGAGGGGAAAAACTGACCCTTAAAACCCATTCTCATGCAAGCCTATTATTTAGAGTTACAAGGGTAACCAAAAGAAGAACTGCAAATGCCATATAGATGACTCCTAATTGCAAGCGCACCCTGGGGGAAGGCAGGGTGTCAGTGGCTAGGCTTTCATTTCACCCAGCAGAAAGGCAATACACACTGTGTAAAGCTGATAGGTAACTTTGGAGCAGTTTAAGCATATACTATTTAGTGATGTGGACACAACCACTAGAACTAAAGACAAAAGTAGTTCAATGTGGTTGTGTCAAGGGACAGGATTTGGGGTTGAGGAAGGGTTTTGCTGTTTACTATAAGATCTCCTGCATTATTTTATCTTGGAATCATTTGTAAGGATGGATATCCTTGATTTTAGAAATTTTTTTTAAAGTCCTGCTTTTTGCCTTCCTTGTTCTCCAAGAAGTCACTGTTATTTGGGGAGTTTGGAACTATTCCTGCCTTTCCGTTCAGCTACCTCTCAATCTGTGGCTTTCTGATGAATAAAGGGTACCAGTGGAGACTGGGCTGTGTTTATGTTAATCCTATATAGTAAGGGGTCCTAGGAGCCATCTCTCTAGAAGTGGCGGTGCAGGAATGCCCCACTTTACAGTATTTTATTGATTGTTTACATCACAACTGTTTTCAGAACAGTTCAGATCTGAAACCTGTGTGATTTTAAATTTTCTAGTAGCCACGTTTTAAAAAGCAGAAAGAAAAAAATGACAACAATTTTAATGATGTTATATTTATTCCATCTATAAATACATTTTATTTATCTAAAATATTATAATGTTGCTACCTAATATAGAAAAAGTATTCATGGGACATTTTATATTCTTTTATTTTTCCTCCTAAGTCTACGAAATCCAGGGCACATCTTGTATTATATTTATGGTACATATTAATTCAGACTAGCCACATTTCGAGTCCTCAATAGTCACATGTGACTGTTGGCTACCATACTGGTAGCACAAGTCTGGATCTTTCAGTTTCTCCAACCAAGCGATACACACTCTGGCCTCTTCTCACATGTTCTTCCCTCTGCTTGGGGCATGCTCTCCACCACCCCCAACCCACTTTGCTGGGCTGACTTTCAAATCAGAGGTCACTTCCTCCTGGAAGTTCCCCCGGTCTGAGTTAAGGGTCCCTCTTACATGCTGCCATGACATTCTGTAGGGTACTATTAAGATACATATTAAATGGATTGTAATTACTTGGGTTTCTTGGACTTTAACTCCATCTATATCGTGTTTACCACTGAGCCTCCAATGCCTAGGATGTGCTTGCTAAAATAAAACATCCGTTAGGCCCTGGACATCGATCTGCTCAGGGATGGTCCTAAGAAGCAAAGAAAGACCAGCTTCTCTCTTCACACCTACCCAAAAGAGCACAGAAGAGCACAGACTTTGGAGTCAGTCAGGCCTTGGTTCAAATTCTGATTCTACCCCTTAACAAAGCTGAGTCCTGGCCAATTCCCTTTACCTCTCAGAGGCTTAGTTTCTCCATCTGTAAAACGGGGCTATCAATCTGCCATGCATAATTGTTGCACAGATTAAACAACTGATATAAGTGGTCTAGAATAGTGCCTGGCACATGGTGAGTACTTTACACCCAGTTTCATTAAATTAAAGTAGCCATAAATTACAACTGCATAAATAATGAGATACATCATTATTTCATGAGCCACTGAGAAAAGGGAACAATAACCTCCAATGACAATGTCAGTTAAACTATGACATGCTTTCACCTGTAAGATGCATCCTAATTTCAGAGATGCTAAAAAGTTAAGGTATCCATCTTAAACTCAATGACATTTGATAAGTGATTCTCCCCTCCTCTTTCTCCCTGGAGAGTTACTGGACAGAACTCTTAGGTAGAGGATGCTGACCTCTGACCTGTGTCACAATACATGGAGTCATGGGACTTGGGTTTCATGAGGTGCTCTAGAAACTATAAAGAAAGAAATGGCTATTTAATGAATTCCCATCACAGGCCAGCCACTTTCCTTACATTATTTCAATGACTTCTGAAAACAATCTTATTTGGTATATTTCTCATTTTTAAGAAGAGGAAATGGCAGTTCAAAGAGGTTAAGTTGTGTAGCTAGTACATGGTGGAGCCAGGCCTGGAACCGGGGCCCATGTCACGCACCGCCCCACTGTCTCCACAAAACCCAGTTTCTAAAGGCCTTAGATCTTGAGGTTGGCTGGCTGTCCTGAAAGCCTCGTTAGCAGCATCCTGTAAATGTGCTGTAAATGCCCTGAACTCCTAAAACAAGCTCAGGATCAAACCATCAGCCTTGAGCTTATTAGATTTAATGCTAGGAACAAACTTTGAAACAACAGGTTAAGGAGACCCCTGCAAAGATCTGAGGGAGAAGCAGAGCCTGGCTCTCCAGGGGCAGCAGGCTGGCAAGACAAGGCTGTACACAGCTTGCCAGATCCGGTATCAGTGAAAGGGAAGAATGTCGGCTTCCTCCTCAGCATCTGCAAGCTCCACGGCACCCCACTGTGTGAGGGGGAAATGAGGAAGGGCCTGAGATGCTGAAATGGCCAGGGGTGCACGGGTGGTAAATGTGGAATAGGGGGATGTTAGGAGGGAAGCCCTAATGTGGGGAAGTCACCCAAGCTTGTCAGTGCCTGAAACATACACATCAAATGTAAACACCTAGATGGGTGGCAGAGATTAAGGACAGAAGGCAGAAGGTACCTTTGGTTAGATACTGGGGACCAAATTTGCTCACAAACTCATGTGAGGGTCTTTTGCAGTTTTTTGCTCTCTCAGATTTGCTAAGGCTGAGATGACATGCTGGCCCTGCAATAATTTAAGATACAGGAATTTCCTTACAAAGTTCAGTGTCTTTCCACAAAGTCAAAGACACTGCTGATTTGATCAAGTTGCTGATTTGATCATCTGAGGAAGTGTATACTTCATGGGAGTTTCTCAAGCTTCTTCTCTGTTTAAAGTAGCTCCCTGCATCCTCTTTATATTTTTCGAGATGAAATCTTAGTAAAATGGTTAAGAGAGGACCTTGTCTGGTGAAGTGGAAGGCAGGGCTCACCAGGCCACCCCTCCTCTCCTATCCCCTGGTGAAACTCCAGCACTCGGCAGAAGAGAGACTAAAAATCACTGAGCTGGCACTTCCAGCTGTGGCATTTGATGAGTCTGCTATAAATTGGGGGGAGAAAGGCTTAAACATGTAACAGTGGAAGCCTGTTGTAGTAGACAGGACGCTGGTTTGGTTCACCAAGAAAGCAGCACTTTCATCTTACTTTGGCTGTGAAATGAGTTTCCCTAGGGTTTGGCTTTGGCATGGGTTCTGGGCCCCACCCCTCACTTGCCATGTGACCTTAGCCAGAAGACTTCTCCCTGGGCCTCAGTTTCCTGCAGGGAGCTGGGATTGCTCAGTGGCTCTCGCACAGTGCTCAGGGGAATCCTGGAAGCAACCCTCCCTCGCTTCACCACTTTATCCAGAACATCTCTGCTTTTCTGTATTTCATACATTTTGGATCCCTGTAAAACTTGCTTTGAAGATGTCTTTGTGGTCAGTAAAAGAAGTTTGAACTCTGACAGACTGAATCATCTCCTACATTCCTTCCAGCCCTGACATTCTCTGACTCTAAAAATCACCAAGTTACAATCTATTCATGGGAATAAACAATCCTCAAAGAAGTTGGAAGGTGCTGGGTATTTGTGAGCAGGGTGTGTGTGTGTGTGTGTGTGTGTGTGTGTGTGTGCATGCGCACACGTGGGGGGGCATGTACTTGTGTGTGTTTAATCCTTCAACATTTATATGTGTGTGCCTGTGCTTCTCAAACGCAAGCCACATGCAAACATTTCCCCTGCAAAGTTTGGTGCTTTCAAGTTATTTATGTGCAAAAGATGCCTGCAGGCAAAGCAGGGCAAGCATGTTTCTGTGCCAGCCCAGAAATGTGCTTTGCACTCCGCAGGTGAGAAGACACTGCTGCCCTGCAGCCTGCAAATAAGGAAACCAGTTGAGAACAACACAAATCCACCAGGCAAGTATTCACACCCTTGGTTTCCTCATTTTCCTGCTGGCCTTGTCTTCATTCCCCAGGCCTTCGCTGATTCCTGCTCATCTCTCCAAGATAGAAAAAGGAAGACAGAAAATGCAGCCCAGTAACCATTTCAAAACAGTGACATGATGCTAGAACAGTCATTAAGTCCACCACACACTTGTTCACGTTTCCCAAGCCTTGCTGGGTAAAACTTCTAGACCCAGGGCCGTCATAGTGCCACAGCTGCAGATGCAGCCTGAGGGCAAATAGAAGTTGAGGCTGGTTCTCCCTAGGTGACAGGTAATCCTTAGCATCCTGTATAGACAGGCCTCCTGGTCCGGCCTAAGAACCCAGCAGAAGGGAGCAGATAACAGCAACATCAGACCATGAATAAATCAAAAGTAATTTCCATTTCTCTTTGGATCTTATGGGCTTTATGTAGGGGGAAGGTATAGCACACATGCTTTTCTGATTATATCTTCATTATGCCACCTAAAAACAAGCAGATAAACAGACTGTAAAGCTGAAAGAGACTCTGGAGGGCATCTCACCACCCTCCTCATTTTAAGGGCAAGAAAATCGAGACCTGGTATGGGAAGGATGCTTGCCGAGAACCATCCTGCTATACTACCTAGGAGACTGGACCTCAGGCCGCTGGCCATTTCATTCAGCCCCAAAGCCGTCACCAAGTATACTTACACAGTATGCTGTGGCCTTCACTTGCTAATGGCATACTGTATGAGCGATGAGGACAGGAGGGACCTGAAAGCCAGCTCACACTCTGCTCACTCAGCCTTGTGCCCTGGTGCAGGGCTATGTCTGCCTGGAGGAAGGGCATTGTCTTCTAATTTGCACAGAAGGGCTAGCAGGGTCTCCAGGAGACAGGAAGTGTTCACAGAGGGGAACACTGGAGCCCTAAGATGAGTTTAAGAGCAGAGAAAGAAAGTGCAGATCTTTTGAGGGGAGTGGGAAAATGTGCAAAGAGCTGCTGTTAGGGATTCATCGGGCATGCATCTTTCTCCTAGCCCAGGCCCAGTGCGCCCTGATGCCTGGGCCTTTACCCAAGGCCTCTCCAGGAAGACTCAGCCAGAAACATGCTCTTTGGATCCCATCTTGGAGTGGAAGGTTACAGAACCCACCCCTCCAGGCCTCTCTACAGCTAGGTTCCAATGGCCCTGCCGTCCTTAACAGGAGACTTTGGGGTCCTCTACCACTGCCATACTCCTTGCTGCTTTGGGGGTACCTTTTGCAGCCTCCCCTGTCCCTCCTAGCAGGCTTTTTTCTCTGCCCCCCACATCCTGGGAGAAGGAAATCACCCAACAGAGAGGAGAGGAGACCTACCCCAGCTGCTTTGCCCACTCCTGGCAACCACCCCTCCCTCCATCCCCTGAACTTCTGCTGCCTCAGGAAAAGGCTGAAGACATAGATTCTAAATATAGGTACACCCCCACCCCCAATCCTCCTGCCCGGCTAATATTAGCCCCTTTTGTAGAATCCACTGACAGCATTATTCCCTTTTTTTGGCTGTGCTGGTGGGAATTCTTCTGCTTACAGTAAGGAGTGAGGCAGACTGAGCCAGCAAAAGTCTGCGGAACACACTGAGCCAGATACAGAGAGAGCTCTGCTACCAGGGGCTGTGCCAGGTGATTTATGGAGCTCCTTTTCAGACACAAGATTTATGATTCTGTGAACAGGGAGTTTTGGGAAATGGGCAGGGCATCTGGATGAGGATGGGTGGTTCTGGTTAATTGAATTTGTCAGCTTCCAGATAGAGGGGGCACTAACAGTTATTGACGATTTACTCTGAGCCAGGAACGCTGCTAAGGATTTCGTGTACATGATTTCATTGTATCTTTACAACGGCCCTATGAGAGGGGTAGAATTATCCCTATTTTACAGATGAGGCATTGAGGCTCAAAGAAGTGAAAGTACTTTGCCCCCTGACAGTGTCTAGTCAACGCAAAGATGGGAGGTGAACTCAGGTCTTTGTGACTCCAAAGTCCTGGCTTTTCACCACGTCATCAGGCCTGTTTGTTTCAACACTGGCAGAAAATCTATTGAAAATGGTGTGAGTATGCTGCTTCTGCATGGTCCATAGTTGAGGGCAGGGAAGCAAAGTGCTGATTTTGGAGTGAGGGGATGTGAACTGGGTGCCTGCTGCTGTGAGGCCGACTTGGAGCAACTTATTAGGCCTGTCTGAGCCTTAGTTTTTCCACCTAGAAAATAGGAGTGCAGATAGAGAAACCTCAAAGGTGCTTTTGGCCCTGACTCTTGGAGTCTGCACAGTTTTCTGAGGGTCTTCTTTATTTTGATGGCGAGTTCTCACCATCTTGGCCCACAAATGCAGCTTGAAATGAGCACAGTGGCATGAGGTGAGGGCAGAGAGCAAATTGAACATGTACTGACCAGAAGGCTCCCTAAGCAGCCTTCCTGCTGAGATCTCACTATCTTGCAACTCCTCTCTACAAGGTATAAAAGAACAAAAAAGCTAATTCTGCCTGAGGCAGTATAGCACAAACAAGGTCCTCCTGGTTTCTCAAATTCACTCAAAGAAAGAGAAAGCAGATATGAGAGAGAGCATATAGATCTGGAGTGACTGGTAATACATGGGGGAAACAGTAGGTATTGATTTCATTCCACTGCTTATTTTCCCACCTTGTTCCAATGAGGATTCAAGGCAGGGGCACTTAGGAGTTGGTGATACCTAAGGGGTTTGCAAGGCCATTCACTGAGAAAGGAATAGAGTCAATGATGATAGCTGATTGAGTCTAGAAACACAACGTTATAAGCTTGTCTCCATCAGGAAAATGAGACTGGCCAGACAAATGGACTGATTTGTCAATCTGATGGCTGTCCTACTGGCTTATTTTTTGGCACCTGGAGAAATGCACCCTTTGGGGCAGTCCACCTTGCTGTCAGCATTGTGATGGAAGGCTCAGGAGGAAAGACCAGGGTCTGCGTGTGATGGGGAAGCCGGCAGGAGCTGTTGAGAACCTCTTGAAAGAACTCTCTTCCCAGACTCCAGACATTGGAGGAGCTTTCCCATCAAAGCAGCGTCAGCGGAAGCACCCGAGTTCTTGCCACTTCATCTTTGTTGTATTTTATTGACGTTACACTGATACTGAAATTTCATTTCCAGAAACCTTTCCTGGACCATTTCTCTGAGGAAAGAAGCTAGCCCATTAGTGAGCCACTCAAGTGGCCCGTGGCAGTCTCTCAGGAATTCTCAGAGCTTGCAGCTCCCGAGCGGTGCTGGTTATGTGTGTACATGTGCACGAGTGACAGACAAGCGCAGTGACACTGTCACTATCAGGAAATCACAAACAACAGGATTGTTTTCAAGGTGAGGCCTGGGCTCTTCATCCTCCAGAAACCAACAGAGCCTAAAGGGAAACCTCACAGGCACGGCCACGTGTACAGACCCAGACAAGCGCATAGGACCCACGACACAGATGCACCCAACATGCACCTCTGAGCCCAGACACACATGCTTGCTTGTAGGCACGTGCACAGGTGTTTACACCTTTAGATGCCTGCAGAGCCCTCCCATCCCAGACACACAGGCACACACTGGGGCCATGGAGGGTGGTCTCTACTAGCTGAAAGTTTACCACATTAGGGACTCCTTGGCTGAGCACCAGCTCTGGAGGATTTCCAATCTGATGATCTCAGAACTCCCTAAAGTGTCAATATGTTCATTTTCACAGCTGTTTCCTCATCAGCTTCTTCCCAGAAGGCCTTGGAGAGAGTACTCCAGGCAGAAGATGAGTAACACAGTCCTTTGGGAGCTTGCTATCTTCTGAGAGTAGCAACAGGTAAGGTAGTGTTAAGGAGAGAGGCAGGCAGGCAGGGAGATGAAGTGTAAACTTTCTCAGGGTCAAGTCTGACTTCTTTACTGTTGGATTCCCAGAGCCCAGCAAGGTGGGAGCACCTAGTACAGCTTCATAAATAATTATGTAATGAACTGATTCAGGGCTATTGCAGGCCAACCTTACTTGGTCTCTCTATATGCCTCTCTGCCACCCACAGTATCATGTCCACACTCCTTGTAGCCCGCCTTCCAGAGCCAAAACCTGTCTTCCTACCTCATGTCCTATCCCACTGCCCCATACCTGCCTCTCTGCTCTTTATTCCCATTCCACTGAGCCTCTCCCCATTTCTCCAGGACTCCAGGGCCTTCCAGGTCTCAGGGCCTTTATGGAAACTTTCCCTCTGCATCCTTTTCTGTCTGGTGAGCTCTTTTTCACCCTTTCAGATGCATAGCAAATATCCTCTTGCTATGGTTTGAATGTGTCCTCTCCAAAATTCATTTTGAAACTTAATCCCCAATGCAACAGTATTAAGAGGTGTGACCTTTGGGAGGTGGTTAGGTTATGAGAGCTCTATCCTTGAGAATGGATTAGTGCCTTATAAAAGGGCTGGAGGGAACTAGCTAGGCCCCCTTTTGTTGCCTCTCCTGTTCCCTCTGCCATGTGAGGACACAGTGTTCCTCCCCTCTGGAGGATGTGGCAGCAAAAAGGTGCCATTTTGAAAGCAGAGACCAAGACCTCACCAAAAATCAAAACTGTTTCATCTTGATCTCGGACTTCCAGTCTCTAGAACTGTGAGAAATAAATTTGTTCTTTATAAATTACCCAACCTCAAGTATTTTGTTACAGCATTATTAATAGCTGAAGACACCAATCTTCTGTAGTTCTGACAGCTTTTCCTTCTCCTTCCCTGTCATCCCAAGTCAGAGTTCACTGCAGCCTCCAAAGGGCTCACAAAGGTCTGTCTTCCTCCTTTTGTGGCCATCTCTCCACAGCGAGCGGCTCCAGGTGGTAGGCATATCCTTTACATATCACTTACAGAGCCTGGCACTCAGTAAGTGAAGTTGGTGGAGACCTAGCAAGATGGCATCACAGCTCTAGGGTCTGGCTCTGGGCTTTGTAATCCCCTTAACTGGCCCCCTCCCATTTGAGTGGGAACAGGAGAAGCAGTGGATGCCACACATGGGAACCACATGGGCAAGGAAGCAAGCCAGAGCAGACTGTACTACACCTGCTTTAGGGCTGCTGCAATCACCCACGTCTGGCTCCGGGACACATAGGAGGCCGTGGTGCCCATCTCTCCATGTCTCTGCCTCCCGGCCTGTGGCTCCTGAAGCCATCTGTCCCAATTAACCCTCCTGAAGCTCTTTTCTTGCAAGGCCCCTGGGTATGAAACGTCATTAAGGACATATCTCTCCCAGGTTAAACTCTCCCAGTGCGAAAGAGATGCTGGTCTACCTTTCAGCTGGAAAATCTGGGACAGCCAGCCTGGGTTAGTGGGAGCAGGAGCTGTGGGCCCTGCCTGCTCCCTTAGGGAAGCCCAAACTAATTAATACCTGGTTGGCCCACTCGGCAAAATAAACACATAAAATGAGATGATTTAACATCTTTTTTTCTTTATTGATTTATTTAGATTTCTAAAAGGTCACAGTCAATTTTTTTTTCCACTGGACAGAAACCTGGAATGAGTAAAGCGTAGAGAGCTGCAAATGGATTCAACTATAAAAACACTGGGCTGTCTTTAGGTGTCAAATGATGGCATTACGCTCTGCACATAGAGATGAAGGAGATGCAGCTCAGCCTTCTGGGAGCTTCCTTGTTCACATTCAGACTCAAAGGCAACTGCTTAGCACCTTTGATATGCCCGGGAACAGCACAGGGACCATTACACTTACTCCTCTCAGCAATCCCCATAGGGAGGTATTATGATCATTTCTGTTTCACAGAGGAGGAAATGGAGACTCAGGGAGTTCACTGATTTGTCTATGGTCAAGCAGCCAGTGGGAGAGCTGGGCTTTGAACCCAGGTCTATGTAGCTCCCAACATTGATAGTCTTACTTTCCTAAGAGATGGGTCCATCTTTAGTCCAGTGGAGATTCTTGAAAGTTTCTGGAGAATGGTTTCTTAGTTTTAATTTATCATGACAACCCTAGGAAGGTAGGCATCAATGTCCATATTTTATCACTGAGAAACTGAAATTCAGAGTTTTCTGCCCCAGCTTGGAAATCATAGTCAAGATCAGAATTAAACACTTTTAGTTTGGCCTCTTGGTGATGTGGGATGGCTCTCTGCAGAGCCATGGAGGGAAGATAAGGCCCCTAGGGAGGGTATGCTTGGTGGCAAGTCCCCAGGAGGCCTGCATCCCATCTAAGGACAATTCTCCAAGGGCTACAATGGCCTTTGTCACCAAATCTCATATCAATTCTGCCTCTCTGGCATAACTAGGCTCTAGAATAAGGTCCCAAACCATTAAAATCTTTAATGTCCCAGGATAAAGTTCAGACTCCTTCACAAAGCATTCAGTTCCTTTAAGGTCCACCTTCTGGGGTCTCTCCAATTCAGCACTGTACCTTTGAGCCCTTGTGAATGTCTCTGAATGTTCAGTTAGATTCTTCTCACCAAACTGCTGGTTCTGCTTGGGCCTGGAAGGCCCTGTCCCACAGGCCCACTAGGCAGATTCCTACGCATCTTTCATGATTCTGTGTGGATCACATTTCCTCTGACATTCCTCTGAACATGTAAAGATGCTGAATATCATTTATCATTAGGGAAATCCAAATCAAAACCACAATGAGATACCACTTCAAACCCACAAAGAAATAAAAAAGACATAAAAAAGTATTAAAAAGGATGTAAAATGATCTCTCCTTTCTCTACATTTCTGTGGCCCCCTTTATGCCTATGTTATAGTCTTGATCATGCTTGGTAGCAATTGCTTATATAGAGTCCAATACTCCCTATCAGATTGGGTGGCCCTTAGGAGCAGAGACCCAGATGGATTTCTTTCTGTGTGACCAGATACTCCAGTACAGGGCCTGGCACATGAAAGGAGCTTCATAAATCATTGCTGAATGAATTAATGAAATGACTGCTGAATAAATGAATGGCCACAATTCAAAACTCTTTTAGAAATGTTCAGGGACTGATAACATTATCTTTACTGCAGAGAAACTGCTGACTTCCAGAGTGCAATCTCATACTCTTGCTTCTCTGTTCTAACCAATTTCAGCCAGTAACATTCTTTCCTCATTTTTACGTGTTAAAAAACAACAAAAACAAACACTCGATTCTTTTGTTAACCTGAATGCCAAGCTATTAATATTTGTGGGTATTTTTATTTTCTAGGAGGACAGGATGGATTCCAGGGGAGATAATGGTGTAAGCATTGGTCTTTTTCAGCATGTGGTCCAGAGGCCAATCTCTTATCTGTTATGAAGGAGAAAGTTTTGTTTCAGTGGAGTATTTATTCAGGCATTTGTGTGGAAATATTTAAAATTGGGGGAAAAAAATACTGCAGGAAAAAGGCAGGAATTATAGCATTCTGTCCCAGGCTGGGTCCCCAGCATTAAACACCTTGCCTGGCATAATGGCCAGAGACTCACTACCCTGTCCATAAGGAAATTTTCAAGCTTCAGTGCAGTGTTGTTTCTGGCATTTATAGGTTGTTGTTGTTGTTCTTCTGACACAAGCACATGATAAGGCATAACTGTTAGCTGTAGTAAGCCTTGTTCTTATCACCACCTTTTAAAGTTTTCCAAAATACAGGCAAGATTAACACAAATTCTTTATAAAACCCTTACAAGAAATACAAAAGGAGGGAGCCCTTCCCAACTCATTCTATGAGATGAGCATTATTCTGATAGTAAAATCAGACAAAGACATTACACACACAAATACAGATGAATATCTCCCAAAAATAGAAAAATATAAATTTTTATAAAAATATAAAAATCTTCAATAAGATAACATTGAATTGAATCCAACAACACATAAAAAGAACTATACACCATAACCAAGTGGGATTTATCAAGGAATTCAAGGTCGGTTTAACATATAAAAACCAGTCATTGCAATAGATCACATGAAGACCATAAAAGATAAAAACCACATGATTATGTCATTAGACACAGAAAAAGCATTTCACAAAATCTAACATCCTTTCATGAAAAAATACAACAAACTATAAATAGAAGAAATCCTTAACTTGATAGAGGCCATCTACAAAAAACTCACATCTAACATTGTACTTAATGGTGAAAGACTGAAAGCTTTCCCCCTAAGATTAGAAACAAGGCAAGGTGACTGCTCTCATCACTTCTTTGAATACTGTACTGGAGGTTCTAACCAGGAAAATTAGTTAACAACAAGAAATAAAGACATTCAGATTGGAGAAATGAAGAAATAAAACTATCTCTACCCACCAATGACAAGATCTTATATATATAAAATCCTAAGGAATCCACAAAAGAGCTATTAGAATAAACAAGTTCAGCAAGTTTGAAGGATACCAGATAAACGTACAATCAGTTGTATTTCTATACACTAGCAATGAACAATCCAAAAATGCAATCAAGAAAATAATTCCATTTATAATAGCATCAAAAAGAATAAAGTATTTAAGAATAAATGTAACAAAAGTGAAAGATTTGTAGACTAAATATTATAAAACAGATTAAAAAGAAATTAAAGCAGGCTTGAGTAAATGGGAAGATATCTCATGTTTGTGGATTGGGAGATTTAATATTTTTTGGATAAAAATAGTCACCAACTTTATTTATAGATTTAATGTATTCCCTACCAAAATCTCAGCTGGATTTTTTTTTTTTTTGTAGAAATGTACTAGTGTATCCTGAAATTTATATGGAAATGCAAGGAACACAGAATATTCACATAGTCCTTAAGAAGAACAAAGTTGGAGGAATCCCACATCTCAATGTCAAAATTTACTATGAAGCTACAGTAATCAAGATAGTGTGGTACTGGCATATAGAGTAGATATATAGATCAATGGAATCAAATTTAGAGTCTTGAAATAAACCCTCACATTTATAGTCATTTGATTTTTTGACAAGAGTACCAAGACAATTGAATAAGGAAAGAAAGTCTTCTCAGCAAATGATGCCAAGATAACTGAATATCCACATGCAAAAGAATGAAGTTTGCTCCAGACCTCACATAAGATAGAAGGATTAACTCAGAGTGGATCACAGATCCATGTGTAGATCTAAAAATATAAAACTCTTAATAGAAAACAGGAATAAATTTTCATTACTTTGGATTAAGCTATGGTTTCTTAGATGTGACACCAAAAGCACAAGTGACAAAAGAAAAAATATAGATACATTCGACTCTTTCAAAATGAAAAAGTTTTGTGCTTCAAAAGAATATTATCAAGAGAGTAAAAAGACAACTCACAGAATGAGAAAAAATTGCAAATCACATATCAGATAATTATATCCAGAATATATAAAGAACTCTTATAACTCAACAATAAACAACATAAAACCCAAATTAAAAAATAGGCAAAGGACTTGACTATTTCTCCAAAGAAGACAGAAAAAAATGCCGATAAGAACATGTAAAGATGCTGAATATCGGCCAGGCATGGTGGCTCACGCCTGTAATCCCAGCACTTTGGGAGGCAGATGTGGGCAGATCATGAAGTGAAGAGATCAAGACCATCCTGGCCAACATGGTGAAACCCTGTCTCTACTAAAAATGCAAAAATTAGCTGGGCATGGTGGTGGTGGTGGGAGTCTGTAGTCCCACCACTACTTGGGAGGCTGAAGCAGGAGAATTGCTTGAACCTGGGAGGCAGAGGTTGCAGTGAGCCAAGATCATGCCACTGCACTCTAGCATGACAACAGAGTGAGACTCTGTCTCAAAAAAAAAAAAAAAGAGATGCTGAATATCATTCATCATTAGGGAAATCCAAATCAAAGTCACAATAAGATGCCACTTCAAACCCACAAGGAAATAAAAAAGACATAAAAAGTATTGAAAAGGATGTAAAAAATTGGAAATGTCATACATTGCTGGTGGTATTGTGAAATGGCGAAGCTACATTTAAAAATAGATTGGCAGTTGCTAAAAATGTTCATCATAGAGTTGCCATATGACCTAGCAATATCACTGCTAGATATATACCCCAAAGAACCGAAATTTATGTCCACATAAAAACTTGCCCATGAATGTTCATAGCATCATTATTCATAATAGTTAAAAATGGAAATAACCTTTATGTCCATCAATTGATAAATAAACAAACTGTGGTATGTGTGTGTGGGTGGGTGGGTATGGGCATGGGTATATCAGGAATAAAGTATTGATTCATGCCGCAACATGGATAAACCTTGAAGACATTATGCTAAGTGAAAAAAAAAAAAAAAAACAGACACAAGGCAACATCTTGTATGATTCCTTTTATATACAAGGTTCAGAACAGTCAAGCCCATAGAGAGGGAGAAAGTAGATTAGTGGAGTGGTTGCCAAGGGCTGGGGCGAACAGGGTATGAGGAATGACTGCTAATGAGTACAGGTTTCTTTTTGGGGTGATGAAATGTTCTAAAGTTAGATTGTGGTGATGGTTGCACAACTCTGTGAATAGACTAAAAAAACACTGAATTGTTACTTTAAAAGGGTAAATTTTATAGCACGTGAATTATATCTCAATAATGCTGCTATAGAAAACAAATGCAAGAAACAGGCTATGGGGAATGTGGAAAAAATGGAAACAGCTGACTTGCTAGAAGTGGTGCAATGAAAGGTGATTGTATTTCTGTTTTCTTTTATTATTGTTTTCATGTTGTTTGCACAATAATAATGTGGAAAAAAAAGAGAAAGGGAGCGAGAGAAAATGAAATAGAGAATATGAACACTCGCTTTGGAGTCCAGGAGTCTAAGGCCATCATCCCTTGCTCTACTAGTTACTATGTATTCTGGATAAGTGGCTTCACCTTTGGCCTCAATTTTTGTTTTCTAGAAGTGGAAATAGGATGGGCGCGGTGGCTCATACATGTAATCCCAGCACTTTGGGAGGCAGAGGCGGGTGGATCACCTGAGGTCAGAAGTTTGAGACCAGCCTGGTCAACATGGTGAAACCCCATCTCTACTAAAAGTACCAAAAAAAAAAAAAAAAAAAAAATTAGCTGGGCGTGGTGGTGGGCACCTGTAATCCCAGTTGCTCGGGAGGCTGAGGCAGGAGAATCGATTGAACCCAGGAGGCAGAGGTTGCGGTGAGCTGGGGTTATGCCATGACACTTCAGCCTGGGCAACAAGAGTGAAACTCCGTCTCAAAAAAAAAAAAAAATTAAAAAAATAGAAGTGGAAATAACACTAACCTTATAGGACTGCTGTGAGGATTACATAAGCAGATATGAAGCAGGTACCCATGATTCTAATTTTCTTTCATCTTCATTTATTTCCTCAAACAATTATGGAGCATCTATTACGTAATTGGGAAATAGATGAATGAAGATTGGACCTCATTCTTAAACATCTTGGAATTTAGAGAGGAAAACAAACACATAAATAAATTTTAAAGGTTCATCAGGAAACTTGATAGCCACAAATAGCATGTTGGATAAGCTATCTGCATAGACCAAATACATTCAGGAAATTGTGTTGGGAGCTATTGGTGAAGGAGCCAGACCAAGAAATAAAAACTCATAGGAGATAGAATTTTACATTGGCATATGTTTGTTGCAAAGTGTGCTTGCATGTGTATTATCACATACAATTCTCAGAGAATGTTACTAAGGAAGGTAGTATTGCCCTACTTTATAAATGCGAAGACTAAATCTTGGAGAGGTCATGAGTGTTCTGGATTTATAAAACCAGCACATGGGGCAGGATGCCTCTCACTCTGCCCTGGTGGCCTCTTCTGAACATTCTTGGTTACATGCCACTAGAAAGGAAGATGGAATAGGTGAAGTACCAGTAAATGAAGAGGAATCTTCTCCAAGTCATGGCTGGTAGAAAGTACTGGGTATGGAACCTCGTCCCCTTAGGGTCCAGTGAGAAAGCATGCCAGATGACGACACTAGGACCCATCCAGCCCTGGGTCATCCAACAAAGATGTAATGCACTCCTTGAGGAAATATCCATGTTCTGTAGATCATGAATGTCTAGCAAACACTTCTCTAGCGATCACACTAAGTAATGAGTTGGGGGTGAGGAAGGGAAACAGGCATCATTTATAAAGCACCTACATTACACTCCCGGTTCCCCAATAAGTAGGGTGCTTGAGGCATTATAATGGCTATTTTCAACACTGACACTGAGGTAACACCGAGGACCAGAAAGGTCAAGTGACTAAGGTCACATAGCAAATCTGTAGCAGAGAAGAGAGTGAGGACTCAAATCAGCCCATCTTTTCACTCATCATGAGGATTCTAGATTCTTCCCTATGCAAAAAAGTCATTGTCTCAAGGGCAGAGCAACAAATTGTCAGAGCTCAGAAGTCACACTGCATCAGGAAGCTGTGGGACCCATGTCTGCTATTTAAGCAACACTGAAAACACATCAGCCCACGCCTTAAGGGTGAAGGAGTGGGATACTTAGCTGAATATCTGGTACAGAATAGGGCCTCAGTGGGTACCCCAACAGCCTAATTGATCTTTGGTTTCAATGGAACTGGCCCTCAGCTAAAAGCAAAAGACCTCTTTACCAAATACCTCTTTCTTGAAGGAGAAGGATGGCAGATATAGGCACAAGCATTCAGCACAGAAACCCAGGTGGGTCCACCTCTGAAGCTGCTAGGCTTTTGGCACCTGGCCAGCTGGACTGACCACAGTTCTCATTTATCAAGAGCCATAACCAGTCCATTACTTGGCTTCAGTGTTTCCCCAACCCATTGACCCTGACAGTGAGTTTGTGATCCCAAAGGCTTCTTACCACTGGAATATCTTCAGAAGTAAATGAAATGGTAAGCTAGTAGACTTCAAAGCCAGGCTGTGCCCAGCACTCTATACTCTGTTCAGTGAAAGCAGAAATGGCCCCAAATCACCCACTGGGGTGAAGTAACTCTTATCACTCTGCAGTGATTCACAATGACCTGCAGAATTGACAATCAAAGTATGTAGACTGCTCAACTGATTCCTCAGGGAACTCTGGCAAAGCTCAGTAAAGAGAATCCAGATTCTTGAAGAGATCATCCCAACAAAGATTTCAAAGGTACGGAAGAAAGAGCACAGGCTTTGGGAGACAACAGACCTATGATAAATCCCAGCTTATCTCCAGACCCATGGTAACGCCTGGCTCTGTCTCTTGCAAGACGTTACATCTTCTAAAAGCATCTTCAGAGAGCTAAGCATCAACTTCTTTACTAGCTAATGTGAATGTAACTTGCTGTTTTTATGGAGGCCAGAGGGGTTAAGCAGGTGGGCAGATTTAGCGGATGACTGGTAATATAAAACTAGGGGGAAGAAGGGATGTCTAAGCTGGGCTGTTGGTTGAAATAAGAATGGGTGAGGTGACAAGAGAGTGTGTGGTCAATAAAAAGAGGGAAAAAAATGAACCACAGGGAAAACTGCATTTACTAAGGTAAGGGGAAAATAAGTCAGAGCTTGAATGAAGTGTGGTGAGAGGGCATAATAAGGAAAAATAAGAGAAAATCTTGTCTTCCAGGAGACATACAGGGAATTGTCTAAGGTTTACCAACTGTTTGATCTTGAAAGAGCAATCATAACACTCAAGACTTATTATGACACCATCAATAAATGTTTCCTATACATGTAGAGGGCAAGGGTAGCAAATAGGGTCCTTTTTCATGAGCAAATTCCAGCTGATTGATAATGTGTATCTAAAGTATCGTGTTTGAAAAAATTCTGAGCCCTCATCTGAATGCAGTGGTAAAGAGTTGTTTCAACAGTGGTGTTTGCAGGGTAGTGGGAGAAAGAATGGCAGCCCACAGGCCAAATGTAGTTAATGCCACTCTGACTACCTCCTTTGGGACTGAGACACTCATTCCTCCAGCTGCAGAGACTTCTGCTGTTGGCTGCTGACGGGTATCAGTTAAGTCCCTCTCCAGGAATGGTCTTCAGCCCAAGAGAGCTGTCACCTGTGGGCAGTCCACAGCTGTTATTGCAGTGGGCAACAAGGCCAACTTGCTTTGACTCAATGTGAGACATCTGAAGACCATCCCAGCTCGAGTTCCCTGTGGAATCAGCTGACATTTTTGCTGTGATTGCCTTGCAGCTCAACTCTTCCCTTTCTTCCCTTACTCCCTTACAGGTGCTGATCCTAAGAGCATGCTCCAGTAAACTTTCTGCATGCAAATCTCTGTCCCAGAGTCTGGTTCTGGGGAATTCAACCTAATACATCAAGTATTTGCCATTCCTGCACAAACTATACCTTTCTCTGCTTAGCTAATAGTTTGTCATTTGTGTTTACTTACTCCTCAACAAAGGAAGACTCAACGTTAACCAAGGGGAATAATCTGTAATCCATTAGCTTTCTCTTTTTTCCTTGGTGGCAAGGTAACTCAAAGATAAGTTATCGATTCTGTCTTCTCTTTTGCCTAGGTTAGAGGTAAGTTTCTACATGTTTTCTTTTTTTTTTTAAGTAGAGACGGGGTTTTGCCATGTTGGCCAGGCGGGTCTTGAACTCCTGACCTCAAGTGATCCACCCGACTCAGCCTCTCAAAGTGTTGGGATTACACGCGTAAGCCACTGCTTCTGGCAGTTTCTACTTTAGTTAGACTTGGAGGCTCTCTAATCTATAAGTGATGGGTTGGCTCTATTCCTCTCATTCTCAGTCAGTTCTCCCAGCCTCCAACTCTAGAAGAGATAGCATGTATCCATGACTCACTTTTTAAAATCAAAGGTATCAGTTTAGATCAAAGTTATCAGTAGGAGGATGAACAATATGTGCTAATAACTCTCATTGGCATAATGCTTTCAATTTATATGTATGTAATATTTTATAAACATAGCAACTCTTTAAGGTTATTGTTATTTCTTTTGAGCAAAAGGAACAGGAAGGCTAAATGATTTCCCAAGTCACCTAGAAGACTTATTGCAGAACCTAGACTAGAATCTGGGTTTTTTGGCATCCAATCAATCCAGTCACAGGCAGAAAGTGTCCACCTCTGCTGCTTTCTTAGAAATCAGTGTGTGATTTCTAGAAAACAATGGAAGTGGCTCGGGAACTCCCCTCACCATCCCTCCCTTTGTACCATTGCAGTATCTGGGATCTCGGTGGTGATCACATCCTGGAACAAGCACTGATGAGCATCCTGTAATCCAGAAGATGATTTAACAGTCCAGTGCTAGAATCCCTTACACCACCACAACAAATGACTGTCTTGTTCCTGTTTGGACCATTTTATTGATGGGAAACTCATTATTCAGAAAGTGGCTTATTCTGTGTTCCCTCATCTGTACAACTGGAATGACACCAAACTGGGAAAGGTATGACATTTAAATGAGAGAATGAATGCAAAGCACATAGTAGGTACTCATAAGGAATCCTCCCAGAAAAGCTGGCACATCTTGCTCATTTAGAGCTGTTTGTTTGTAAAGCCATAGCTGAGTGAATCTGGAAGCCAGGTCCACAGGCAGGCAATGAAGCATGCTATCTGCCTGCTAAAGAGACATGCCAGGGGCTGGGATGGAAAAGACAAACTCCAGCTTTCAGATCTGCCACTGCAAGAAAACCAGGGATTTTGCTATGGTGCCGCTGGGTGGGTGGTGATGGTGGGGGTGGGGGGCAGCAGGTGGGCAGTAAACAAATAGCCAAATCCCACATGGCCATGTGGATTGGTGACATCCAGGTGACTCTGTGACCCTAGGATGGATGGGGAAGCACAGAAAACCGTTCTCAAAGACAACAAAACTGCTTTAGTCCTGTGTAGCGGTGGCTTGAAAGTTGATCACTGGTATGATATGCCTAAGTTAGGATGCAGCTGGCATGGAACAGCACGGGTTTCCTCTGTCCAAAGAAGATTTGCAAACAAGAGTACAGTTCAAAATATTTAATAACTGATGTGGTACAGGCACACTGCCAATGAGAATGGACATTGGCTACAATCAAACAGCATGGTCATGGGGGGTGTGTCAGCCAAACATCCACCCCGGAAACAAGGAAGCCCACCCTGCAAACAGTGAGAAGAGGATCTGCAGGGTGGGGGCCTAGAGGTCAGTAGAAAATCTGCCTATCTCCTATGGAAATCCCAGAGAGGATTTCATTAAACTCTCAGGGCTCTGGAGAGCAAGATTTAAAAGCCATTGCTGGGGCGGGGTAGGGGGAAGTAAGTGCCTTCAGTGTCCAGCTTCCAGGTCCAGTATTGTTACTCAAGTGTACAGGGCCAGCCTCCAAAAGGTCAAAGCCCTGGTTCCACCCAAAGACAAGTCCATGAAGGTTTGACAGGTCTTATTCTGTTAATTAGCATACCTCTCCCTCTGCCAATGAGTGTTCATATGTAGTCTCCCCAAGCACTTGTTCCTGTTCTAGCTTTTATAGATGAGGGCACTAGCACTCCTCACTGCAATTCCAGGACTTAGAACACAGCCTTAATTCATGCAGATTGAGCTCTGGTGCTGGCAGGAGTCAGGGATCAGAATCCTAGTCCTGCCCAGGTTGTCCAGAGCCACTCCAAGCCCCTCTCTTTCCCAGCTCAAATGTGTCTCCTGGCTGCTGGGCTTTCACTAAGAGCACATGTTCCTGCTACCTTCTGAATGAAGTCACAAGGGGTCAATTAGCTTGCAGCAATGAAGCCAGCATACTGTTTCTTCAGCTTGCATAAGATGAAGCTCCCCATGATGAAACAAGTCACTGGTCCATGAGGTCTTGGGGGAAGGCACTAGAAGCAAAAGCCCTCCCTTGAGAGCAATGCACCAAGACCTCCCCTTTCTCCTGTCCTTAACCACCAGTGAGCATGCTGTAGTGGACTTGCCAAACCCAAGAAATACTCCCAGTAAATGCCAATGAAACATTTCCCCACTGTTCTCCATAGAGCTTAAAAGATTGTACCTCTCGAGGCTGATTTTGCCCCTACCTGTGTCTTACATATTGGGTTTGTTCCCCAGTAAGTCACCTTCTTATGGCTAATTCTATTAGTGGCTTTTCATGCTGTCTTTCATACATGACTACAGCTTCCCAGCCTTCACCAGCTTTGCCTCTTCTAAATGGAAACCTCACATAGCCCTGCATTAGAAGGCACTGGATTTGAATGACAGCTTCCCAGTAATTCTCGGAAGGAGCCTATGGGCATCGGCTGTGGCTAGGGCACATGCAGGAACACCTGCAGGAGGCCAATACATCTGGGTGAGACATTAATCACCAAGCTTTCATGTCAGTCAAGCTGGGTCCCATTCCCAGCTCAGCCACTTACCAGCTATGTAACATGGGAAAGTTATTCAAAACTCTTTGAGGTCTTTTATTTAGTGTAAAATGGTTTTAATAATAGTATCTATCTTATAGGGTTGCTTTGAGAAATAAGCAAAATCATATACATAAGGCACTTAACACTATGCCTAGGAAACAGCCATTGAGCCGTTGTCAATATTGTTAATCATTCATTTATCAATCAGTTGCTATAAATTCTGTACCCTGTTAAGGGCTGAGACTCCCAATTTCTGCCCTCAGAAACCTCACAGTCTGATGGGAAAGGACCACAGGAGAACCAGCAGTTAGGATTCAGGATGGTCAGTACTTTATTAATAACCACTTTTTAAAACGCTATCACTAATGGGTGACAACCATTTTTTGCTAGCCCCCATGTGCTACATGCTTATGTAAGTCAAGTGCATAAGCTTTCTAGTCTAAATACATGAGTTCAAATCCCAGCATTACCACTGAATAATTATGAAATCTTGGGCACATCAATTAACTTATTTGAAACTTATTTATTTCATCTTATAAATAGGTATAGAAGTTATAAAAAATAGGATGGGCATGGTGGCTCACACTTGGCAACACAGTAAAACCCCATCTCTACTAAAAACAAAACAATTAGCCAGGCATGGTGGTATGTGCCTGTGGTCCTAGCTACTCAGGAGGCTGAGGCAGGAAGATCACTTGAGCCCAGACGTTTGAGGCTGCAGTGAGCTGTGATCACATTATTGCACTCCAGCCTGGATGACAGAGTAAAACACTGTCTCTTGAAAAAAAAAAAAAAGAAGTTAGGAAAAAAATATATGTAAGATGTCACTAGAGTGTCTTGTATATGGTAGGTGCTTCATAAATGTCTGTTGGCTAGAGTTGAAGTGCAGTGCCTAAGGAGTGTTTGGAAAATGCATGCGAGATGGCTATTGTTCCCCACCCCTAGAAAGTCTGTCTGGGTGGCTTTGAAGGCCCAGGCAACATGTTCACCTAGGCTGTGAGACGGGATTGTGATGCTCAGTTGCTTACCTGGTTTGGACCCTGCTCTGAGCCAATGACTGCAGTCACAGGGACCAGAGGCTGGCACACCAATGGGGTTGCTGGCAAGATAGGCAGAAGGTTCTAAATAGGGCAGAACCTCCAGGATCAAGGTAGATAATGGGCATGGGTGTGTAGGCAGAAAGAGGTTCTGAGCTCTCCCAGGCATCCCTAGTTTTGTATACCCCAGCCTCACATCATTGCCAGGATGGCTTATGCTTGCTCCAGGTCAGGCCTTCAGGGGCTGACAGTAGGCACGTCACATCATATTTCTCTTTGTCCCAGAGAGAGCAATCCTAGTCCTGCCTTTAATGCATGGCTAATGAAATAATCAAATACAAAAGAACCTTGCAAAATATAAAGCACTACAAAAATAAGGCATTATCATTACTGACATCATGACTACTACTACTGCTGCTACAATTACAACTACTAATGACCACTATGATTTATCAGTCTCTATGTGTCAGTTATATTTTAAGATAATCACAAATCATCCCTATAGCCAATTTAGATAAATGATGAAGAAATTGAGGCTGAAAGAAACAAGGCTACTACCAGCCCCATTATTGACTTTACATGAATTTGAAAAAAGATGTCTCTTCTTCTGGGCAGATGTAGCCCCTCTGGGACACACGGCTCGGGAGGTGGAATGCAGGCTGGCTTTTAGCCCCCAGTAGCCCTTGAATAAGCAGGCTGGTGCAGGACACACCCTCATCATCAGTTTTCTGCATCTCACAGAGAAGGTGAGTGGGCTGGTTTAGTAAGAAGCTAAGTTGGGGGCCAGGCGTGGTGGCTGATGCCTGTAATCTCAGCACTTTGGGAGGACGAGGTGGGTGGATCATCTAAGGTCAGGAGTTCGAGATAAGCCTGGCCAACATGGTGAAACCCTGTCTCTACTAAAAATACAAAAATTAGCTGGGGGTGGTGGCGGGTGCATGTAATCCCAGCTAGTTGGGAGGCTGAGGCAGGAGAATCACTTGAACCTGGGAGGTGGAGGTTGCAATGAGCCCAGAACCCGCCACTACACTCCAGCCTGGGTGACAAGAGTGAAACTCCGTCTCAAAAAAAAAAAAAAAAAGACGCTAAGTCAAGACATAAATGCAGGCGTGTTCCATTACACAAAGCATGGGTACCCCAGGTGGGCAATTGCTGCCTGGAGCCAGCATCTTCTACGTAGACCACAAACACTGACTGGCCCTCTAGACGTTCAGCCCTGTGCTGCTATTGTGGGATGCACAGGATGACACAGATAGGAGCTCATACCCCAGGGAGCGCATTGCCTCTGAGAAGGAGCAGAGGTACTCCTGCTCAGAATACACCAGCCCCAGAACTGAGACAGTGCCCAGAGAGGAACAAAACCGAACAAACCCAGTCCTGTTATGCGAATGAACATTCTTGTAGCAGGGCTTGATAAGCCTGTTGCTAAGCCTACCTTGCTTCCTGTCACTGAGCACCTGGCTCTTGGCTCAGGAAAGATAATCACTCTGGGAACCAGCTCTCCTCAGGAGACCTGGCAGAATGCTCGCAGTCCAGGGCAAAACCTGCCTTTCAACAGAGCTTCACCTCCTCCCATGTCAGACAAGGGGAAACTCAACCCATAAGGGAAAGGGTTTGCACACACACAGCCCTGCTGAGAGCCTGCAGTAGTAAGTGACCGCCCCGAGAAAGGAAGGAGCCCCAGCTCTCCCAGCTCAGAGTGCTTCCTGAACAAAGAGCCTAAGTGTCCTGCCGTGACAACTCGAGACACGGGACACTCCGGTTCCAGGAGCACCTGCAGCTATCATCTGTCAGTCCCGACACCAGCACTGTTTGTGCTGAGGTTCAAGCAAAGAGATCAGACAAGCACTGGGGTGGGAGTGGGGGCTGCAGAGGGCAGGTGAGGGGGAAAAGGCTTTGGAGAGACCAATATGAATAGCAGGCATTTTTGTCTGACCCCAAAGAAGAGGGCAAGGGAGAGCTGTGATCTGAGCCAAGATGAAAGAGTGATTGGCCTCCTGTACTAATCAAAGAGTTTAATGAGGCTTATTAAAAGCCCATTTCTAGGTGTTGTTGAAAAATTACACCCGTGTGTGTGTGTGTGTGTGTGTGTGTGTGTGTGTGTTTTAATAAGAACTGCCTTCTAGGGATTAAACACACACATACTCCCCAAAAATCCCATATCCCACACATTCAGTCACATTCCCACAAAACCTGCGTATCATGTACATTACAGCATTCTGGGTGCATCTACATCAACCATGGTCACAATTCACAACATCCACATGTATTGTAAGACATAAAAGCCAGATCACTGAGGTCATTCATGCACCTTTTGAAATTACAGATGTTGAGGGAACTCTAGAGCTTCATCCTCAAGGAGTTGTCATCCACATAAACAAACAGCATAGCCTCTAATCCACAGCATTCTCTGTGTCTTGCCTGAGGCAAGACAACTCAGCAAAAGCAGAAGCTACCAGGCTTGCTTTAGAGTCCAGGATCATTAAGCTTTGGTAAAAAAGCAGCAGTTTTACAGCAAGGTCACTGCACAAGAAGGGGCTGGGGGGGCTGTGTCACTCCTTCCACCCATGGTGGATTCTCTCTGATATGCTAAATCCCAGCCACTTGGTAGAGCCAGTCCCGGGCCTGGAGCAGGTTTCCCTTGGTTCTCAGCTTATTGCAAGCTCACAGCTGCCTTCACTCTCAGGCAGAGAAAACATTGCTTTCTGGAACAATCAGCTAGATGCAGAAAAGAATCCCTTGCAGAAAATTATCCCACCACCAGAGTGGTTCTGATCTCCCCAACATGATACTCACTGCCAAGGGGTAGAATGCAACAATGACCATTCAGACGCTACAATTACCAGGTGGAACAGTCTGCTGTTATTAGAAACAAATGTTTTGGAATTAGTAAATCTGGGTTTCAAGCCTAGCTCTCATTCCTTACTCAAGGTATGCCTTTGGCCCACTCTTTCAGCCATCGTTTTCTCCTTTGCAAAATGGCAGTAACGACTTCCTTCTACCTTATAGAATTGTGGGAAAGATCACAAAGTACCCTTCAGACTATATACCCCAAAGCAGATGCTAGAAATTCTCATAATGAGACAATAATGGGAAAATGGAGGAACTCATTGATTGGGTTGTGAACTCCTCAAGGGCCTATGTTGTATTTATCTTGTTCTCAGTGCCCAGTGCTGAGGCTGGGACTAAATACCCTGGGGAAAAACAGTGTGAAAGCAAGCAAGTAGAATGAGTGAATCCACGAGTTAAGTGGCTTGCCTAAGGTCACAGAGCAGGTCATTGCAGGACTTGAGCCCAGAAGTCTTGACCACACTAGTCCAGAGCTCTCTACTCTGGATGTATCAAACAGTTGGGTCTATTGAAGGGAGAGTGTCACAACAACTGCAGCATGGACCAGTTTTCAATAAGCCCCACTATTCCCAGAGAAAGACCCAATGTTGGCCAGGTATGGCCTAAAAGGACTTCACAGACTCACTTGTTAAACATGTCAACTCCACACTGGGAACAAACAGAAGCCACAAGTGCAAGTAATACTCAATTGCCTCAAACCGGCTCATCTTATTTAATGACTTGTGCAATACTGACTTGAATTGCACAAAACAGGAAAGTCACAAGCCTGGGACAATCGATCTGGCAGGGGTTAGGTCTTGTAGACTGGAAGCATATCGTGTTTTGGGTTCACTTTCAGCATCATTACTTACCTACTGACCAAGTGTCCGAGAGATCACTAGCCCTCTCTGATTCTCAGTTTGTCCATCTGCAAAACAAGAAGACAAACACAATTAATTCCTTGAGATCGCTGGACTAAAATGCATCACAGGTTTTATGCCTAGAATTGGTTACCAACTACCTACGATTCCAGGTAACTGGAAAACCTGAGTGGTCAGGCGCTGCAAAATAACTAAAACATGAAACGCAATAATAAATTAAGCATGACAATGAATAGTTATGTGTCAAGCAGGACGCTCGCTGATGGTGCCCAACTCTCGGCGCAGAAAATTCAGCCTTCCAGTCATTTGGGCACTTTGTACTTTTCATAGATGTCAAAATATAAAAGACCGTTAAAAAATACCAGGAGAAATAAAGCAAAGAAAAGGGCCACAATCTCGACACATTCACTTCCAACAATTTGGGCTTTTTTTTTTTTTTTTTTTTGCTTTTTTCTTTTTCCTTCTATACATAGAGTTTACCATTTTTCAGTGCAGAGGTTATCAAGATATACTATATTAAAAAGCACCATGCCAATCATAATTTCCCTCTCTTGCCACCAGTGTTAGGCCATGACCGTTGACCATTGCCCTTATTAACTCATTTTCCTTCCCATCCTTTTCATCAGTTTCCCCAAGGCCTTTCCAGGTGTGTGGTCAGGTCTCTGACAGGCACTGTCCATACCTGAGCCCAGAACAGTAAGAAGCAAGCAATCTGTTGGAGTCCTCGGACTGGCCTTTCCCTAGTCTAGGTTCAGTTGCCTCATCTGAAAAATAGGGAATCTGGACCGGCTGGTCACAGATACCCTTTTTAACTTGAAAAAGCAAGGCTAAGGAAAAGAGAAGGAAACTCATATATTTGAGTCCCTACTATGTGATAGCTATTGAGCTAATAATACCTACAGATATGATTTCATGATCCTTATAACCACCCTGGGAGATTTTATAGGCAAGAAAACTGCAGCTCAGCAAGGCTCAGCAAGCCGTCTAAGGCCTAATGCCATAATTTTGGTACCCCATTCATATTTTTGCCATACCCATGTGTCACCTCTACTATCATTTACTAATTTTCCCAAATCAATTCATATTTTTTCTTAACCATATTTTTAAATAATTTTCAAAAAATATTTCTGCAGCTCTATTTCTGCCCTTTCTCTCCTATGAACAGCAACCTCGCGACTAAGACAGGTTCTGTAATCACAAAATGGTTGCTAACAGTATGAAGGAATTTGTCATTGAAACCATTCGAACAATAGGAAGTCATAGGTGTAAGGTGCTGTGTGTATATATATACATACACATATATATACACACACACATATACACACACACATACACACACACAATTTATTAAAATAAATTTTGGAGTTGAAAACGCTCATCCATGTACTATGCCAACTCCCAGTGGTGCCCCTACTACACTTCGGGGAGCTGGTCTGAAGTCCTTCAATGCACTGTGACTTGAGAACTGAAGTCTTTCATCTTTCAAAGCTGAAATCGTAAAAACGCCTAATACTTAGTCTATGTCAAGAAAGTCACCAGGGTCACACAGCTAGTAACTGAAGGAGCCGGGACCAGGCCTCTGCTTGCCTGCTTCTAACCCAACCCAGTGCCCCAGGAGCGCACTCAGCTTCCGTCCCCCTCCTCATACCCCAGATATGCAATTCTGTGCCATATGGCCACCAATTAAGTTGTTTTCAAATCCAGGCAGGGTCATCCTGTTTTGTTATGTTGTCCTCAGCTCTTCCATAAAGTGACTAGATTATATCGATACTTATTTACATTCCCAAAAGGGCGCTTTAGTATAAAGCTGCATCATTTCTAAAACCATGTTTTGAAAATATGAACTGAAAGTGATTCTTTCTTCAATGATCCAAAATAGTAACTGAGGAAATAGAAAAGGCTGATAACCTAATACCCAGGAATGCCATTGCCACTTCAAATGAGTATAAAATCCCAAGCCGGTGAGGGGAAGTGGGAGAAAGTGACAAAGTGACTGTACTGGACACTGATCGAAGCTGTTGTCTAGTGTCTTTTTAAAGCTCTAAGCTTCCATTTCCTGTCATCTGGTTTTAAATTAATTGGCATGAATTTTTTATGACCAGAGAGCAAACAGGTTGAACATCCCATAGAACTGGGTTGGGCTTGCTTTCTGCTGAGCTGCCCATTTCTGCACTGAATATGAGCTACAAACTGTACAGAAACAGGAACACAAACAGATCCCCCTATTCATTCTCTGTCCAATGACACCTCTTCCAGGAAGCCTTCTCCCACCAACCAGAGTCAGAATTAGTCCCCCCTCCTCTGGCTTCCCTCACAGCAACACTTATTACAGACTCTGTTACACTGCAGTCACACATTGTTTTCTTTTTTTAAAAAAGTATTTTCTTTCTATTTACTAAATACAATAAAAACTCAACACCGTCAATATGATTTTAGATATAATTCCTTTTAAGCCTTTTTGTATGAATACTTACACACACAGACATCCACACAATGTACATTCAGATGTTTTACAAACTGAGATCATACCATACAAGCTAATTTTAATCTATCTTTAATTTAGTAAAATAGCATGCTTTTCAATGGTTGCATAGATTTATAATTAATATCCTACTGATGGACATAGTGTTGTTTCTAATTTTTCACTAGTGTAAATGCTCTAATATCTTTGTACATATTTCTTGTAGGGTTGTTTGATTATATGCTTCTACTGTATTGCTTAACATTTAAAAAAATTATAGCTGCTCCTCACCTGAATGTATCACTTGTCATTTTTACCAGCAGTATATGAACATGCCAATTCCTCTCGCCCTCATAAATATTAGGCATTAGCAAACTTTAAAACATCTCTATTGATGCGATAGGTAAATGGTACCTAATTATTTTAATCTGCCTCTCTTGAATATCAGTTAAATATCTTTCTCTCGGTTTCTTGCTCATCACACTTCTTCTTTGGGAATTGCATGTTCACTGTGCTTTACTCATTGTGGGTGTTAGTCTCTCTTTGGTTGCTACATGAGAGTTTGCTATTTGTCTTTTATCCTGATGATTTTGTAGCTTGCTTCCAGTATGTCTAATCACAGTAAAGGGTACCAACATCTACTAGTTGTTCCCACCAGAATTCTGGGTACCTATTTTGACACCCCCCACCAAGTCACTACTCACAGCCTATCAGTCACCAAATCCTATCAGTTCTACCTCCTAAATACACCTTAATTTGGCTCCTTTCCCTCCCTCTCCAGCACCACACCCTCATTCATGACACCATCATCTCTCTGGGGGACTTCCGCAGTGGCCTCCCACTAGTCTCCCACATCTTCTACTCCAATTCTCTCACCACCTCAAGCCAGAAGGATTTTTTTAATGCAAATTGGGTTATATTTTCTGCCTAACACTTTCTGGCAGTTTCCTATTCTACTGAAGATAAAATCCAAAGTCCTTCATGTGTTCCTGTGCCTCATAAGGCTGCTTCCAGAACCTGGCTTCTGTACTGCTCAGGTATGCAGATACATCCATCTGCCCCACAGTCTCTGTAACTGAGCCAACTGGCCCCCTTTCAGGCTTGCAAATGGATCAAGACCCTGGGTGCTGCTCCCTCGGGCTGAAAGGTTGTTTGCTCTCCTCTCTGCCTGGCTGACCCAAATGAACCCTTCAGGCTTCTCAACTCCAATGCTGTCTCCTCTGAGAAGCCCTGAACCCCCAAGTTAAATAAGCCCCTCTGACTATTTGCTAGGATTTCCTTTGCAGCACATCTCACAATTGTATTTAAGCACTGTTTGGCATGGTTGGTTTAATGAGAACCAGGCTGTACGCTCTATGAATGACATGGTTTGAATCTGTGTCCCCACCCAAATCTCATGTCAAATTGTAATCCCCAATGCCACAGGCAGGGCCTAGTGAAAGGTGATTGGATCATGGGGTGGATTCTCATGAATGGTTTAGCACTATCCTCTTAGTACTGTCCTCTTGATGATGAGTTCTCTTGGCATCGCCCCCCGTGCTCCCTCTTCCTCCTGCTCCAGCCATGTGAAGTATCGGCTTCCCCTTCGCCTTCCGCCGTGATGGTAAGTTTCCTGAGGTCTCCCCAGAAGCCCAGCAGATGCAAGAACAGACTAATACAATCAGGACAGAGTCTTGATATCTCTTGTCTACCACTGTCTATGCAGAATTTAGCATGGTACTTAGCACATACTAGGCACTCATTGAATACTTGCTGGATTACTTTCTTTAAAAATATATTTTAAAAATATTTAAATAACCTATCTATTTCAAGGATCAAGCAATCACCTCTAGGTTTTCACAGAAATTAACACAGGTCTTCATACAGAAAGCAGCTCCGGTGACAAACCAGTCCTGTCTTCAAATGTGCAGGGTCTAATTTAACGGTCTATTCATGAAGGACTGTTCCATTTCTCTCCATGTACAAAACTCAAAGCCCTGGCTTGGGCAGCCACAAGAACACTATGGTGAAAGTATCTGAAAAAGCCCATGTCTCATGCTTTTCTGCAGCTCCTTCCTCTCTCCACCCTATGTTTTGCCTCTATTCAATGAATGCCTTATCTTAAATGGACTTAATTTCAAATTATATATTATATCTAATATAGTATACCAAATTATATCTAATTCACTGCCTTCTCTCCCAACATTTTAAAACCAATTTACATTACTAGCATGATTGACTTGATGGTTCTCTATAGATCAATACCTATATTTATGAATATTTTCTTAAGTTACTTTCTTGAATTAATTGTTGGTCAGAGAGGCTCAGTACTTCCCTAGCGACATCTCTTTCCTGCTCCCTGAGTCTACCTTGTGCTCAATTCAGCATTTAGTTCACTGAACTAACTGAAATTGTACTTCCCCACTTTCCTATAGGGGCTCCAGGATGTAAGTCAGAGATCGGGCTGTGGTGCGGAGCCACCATTTCTTCTCAAGCTCACCACAAAGTACCTTGGGCATAATGATCAGTTGCATGTAAGGTGTTGATGCCCTCACTTTGGTCATCTTAGGCCACTAACATACTAGTGCAAGGAGTAGAAGGAGGTCAGCAGGTCAGAGATTTGCTGGGGCCTATTATGTAGGGCTTAGGAACTCACTCATGCCAAGGAGGCACAGGATAAGAATGAAAGCTCATTTCCTGCCCAGGAAGAAATTGGGTTTTAGTTGGGAAGACAAGACCAAGATGCAGTAAATAGTCTTGGCCTTGTCTATGTCTGAAGGCTCCTCCCTTCAAGATTCTGCTTCAAGAATCTGCTTCAAGATTCCTTTTATTTAAGCATCCCTCTATACAGAGTGTCCTTCTTCAGCTAAAGATCCCAGGAAGAGGAACTGGAATAACTGGTGAGGTCCACTAGGTCTTTGTTAAATGCTGCATTGGCTCTGGAATCAGAGTTTGGATTTGACCCCTGGTTCTATTTCCTCCTCTCTGGGTGACTTTGGGTGGCATATTTAACCTCCCTAAGCCTCTGTGTTTTCATTTGAAATGTGGGGATAGTAAAAGTACCTACCCCTGGGTTGCTGCAGTACTTATGTGTCTATGACCTAGCAAAGGCTCAACGAATGTTGGTGAATATTATTCTAATTGCTAGACTGTGATAATCTTAGTTAACAATAAGTTATTTACTGTGTACCAGACATTGTCCTAAGCACTTTACAATATTTAACTCATTTAACTCTTATAAATAATTCTGTGAGTGAAGCACTATTATTTGCCTCATTTTATAGATAGAAACTGGGGTAGTGAGAGGCTAACAAAATTGCCTGAAGTCACAAAATAAATGTTGGAGCCAGGATTTTGAACCCAGGCAGTCTGGCTCCAGAAGTCATGCTCTAAACTGTTAGACTATTAATCATCATAATAATTATATAATGACTTACTATAATTTTTAGTTACTAATAATCACTATTCATTGTTATTAATGATGGGTGGCTGGCCCACTCATATAGGTCCCCAGGCAGCTGGGGTGATTGGGATGGGGTTTGGGCTGGTAGGGTGTTTGGAAGCTATCCAAGCTCACTGAAGTTCAAAAGAGTCTTCCGGTTGCAGGCAGGAACCAAGGATATGAACAGAAAACCAGGGCAGAAGGCCAGTTCTGTGTGTTGGGCTAATACGATAGGAGTGGGAATGGAAAATGAGATGGCCTGGTAAGCCCTGGGTACTTTGGGAAAAGGGTTGGAAGAAGGACACCTGAACTTCCAGGCTTCACCTACCAGGAGGGCTGAGGCTTCCACTTGGTGTCTCACTGTATCAAGGTGGACTCTAGGGCTAAGTGGGTCACATCCTGCAAGGGAAAGGTCCCAGTAACTTAGCAAAGAAGGGCTAGAGAATGTGCAAGCTAATGTCTTCTTTCTGGAAGTCTCTGCTGTCCCTGCTCACAAAGTCCCAGGAATCCTGAGGCTCAGAGATGCTTCTTGAGCTGGAAGTATCTACTCTTGAGATGCGAAAGGCAATTTCAGGAAATTCTGTTGATTTAAGCTGAGTTGCTTGCACTGCCACTGGATGTCTGAGTAAAGATGAGTTCTCCTCCAGGGACCATGGTCTGTCAATTCCAGTGTTATCATTCATTGTCGGGGCTTGGATATTCCCCCCTGGACATCCACTGCTGATCAGATCCTTGAAACATGCTCACTTTGGTTTTCTTCAGAGTCAAAGATTTTGTCCTTTCTCCCTCCCTCTTGTTTAGGTACCATTTTTGAGACCAGTCTTGGTGGTGTGAAGCAATTTAGGATGAGAACATTGTACTGCAGCCACAGGACCTCAGCCTCAACAACCTACCAACCTACTAACCTACCATGGCTTAGTGGGGCCAAGAGTGAAATCTTAATGTATTAACTGGCCTCCAAAGACCAGCTGCATCCTCCTCTGGGTGCTCTCATCACAGCTGCCTCCCCTGCAGGTGCTCCCCAGCTGGGGACACTCTGCATCAACTTCCTCTCAGAGTGAGATCATTTTCTGTGTTGTGCAACAGAAATAACAGATTTTGTTATTTACCTAAAAACATGGAAAGTCTAAGAACAATATAAGAGGTTGCCTCATACTGTCATTTCTTTTCAACCAGGCCCACAGAACCACGTGAGAGAGATTTTTAATAGAACAACAAAAACAAGGAAGTCAGCTCTTCTTGAAAGATCAACTTATCTACTTAGCAACTTTCTACTCACCCTCTTGCATTTAATAAGCAACGCTGGTTGCTTACTCTAAACATCAGACTCAGATTGCAATTGGTGGCTGGGAAGAGTGAAAAGAGCATGGGCCTGATCCATGTTCAAGTCCCAGTTCTGACTCATGTAAGTTTTGTGACATTGAGAGAGTTACTTAACTCCTCTGAGCATCAGCTTCTTTATCTGCAAAGTGAAGATCTTTATCCCAGCCTTTCAGAGCTGGTGAGAGAATTGGCATTTCTCAAACATTGAGTTGAGGCCTTCAAGTCAGTCCTTAAGAATATTCACTGCTTTTACCATTTCTACTACCAATCATAGTTAATAAGACATGCTCACTGCACTAAAAAGGTCCAAAATGTTACTGGTGGATGGGGAGCCTGTTATCTATAGTGGGATTCAGTGAGGAAGAGGTCAACTCTACTGGGATGGAATGGGCAAGAGAGACTTCAAGGGAGACTCATGAGCACAATCTTTTCAAAACAAAAGGTCTGTGGCAACAGGCATAAAATGTGGATACATCCTGAGAAGCACAAGCTTTAGAAGGAGAAGCGGAGCCTCTGATCGAGCACAGGGACCACAAAGGGCTCAGGGGCCAGCTTCTAGCAATGCGGTCGTCCACCAAAGGCTTTTAAGCTGGGCAAAGAGAAGGCCAGATTTGTCCTTGAGATAATCACTCTGGCTGCTTTCAAGACAGACTAGAGGGATGAGGCTGGGAGGGAGGCTGGAACAAATAAAGCTGCAGAGCCAAGGCTGATTTAGGCCCAAGGAAAGGGTCCCTAACTTCATTTGTGAAGCTACTGGTCACCCTTGCCAGCTTCTTCTAGCAGCCTGGCTACAGCAGCCCAGTTCCTGCAGGCTGTAGACCTGGCTGCCTCAGAGCTGACCTGTGGAGGGTCCTTTCAGGCACCAACTGCAAAACCATCCACCCAAACTGTTCCTCTCTGGCTCTGCTGGCTCAGGGGCTCCTCTGCTTTAGGCCCTCTGATCCCTGCACCACTAGAGTCTGGAGCCATGGACAGGGTGATTGAGCTGCTGCCCTAGCCTGTACCAGTCCAGTTAATTCAATTCCATGCAGTTAAATGATGTTTATGTATGGATCGTATGCTCAGCTTTGAGGGTCATATGAGACTGTAAGAGACAAGGCACATGAGGTTTATAGTAAAGGAGACACAGCTGTTCTGTAACCCAAAGCTGAGTGTTGGAATGTGCTCAAGAGAGGGCCGAGTGACAGTTCTCTACCCAGGGATATGGGAGACAGGGCCAGGGACCCTCTTTAGCAGCATCAGAAAAGCTTTTTGGAAGAGGAGCGCACTTGCCTGGGCCTGGAGACTAAGAAGGCCCTTGACAGTGAAAGGATGAGAAAGGGGCCTTTAGGCTGAGGGAAGCCGTGTGGGGAAAGTGCTGTTGCCTGTAGTGGCTAGACCACAGGAAGGAAAGGAGGTGACAGAAGACCAGGGCAAGATAGGTGGGCTGAGGTCATGCTGGGAGGGGCCTGAGGTCACTTTCTACTTTCTTCCCTAAGGCAAGAAATGGTTACATAAGGAGAAAGACATTAATTTTCATTCAGTACCCACTATGCCCCGGTAGTGTGCATTAGATGAGCCCTACATGTACACATTTAGTCTGCATTTTATAACTATCCTCAGAAGCAAATATTATCACCATGCCCATTTACAACCAAAGAAACCAAGGCTTAGAAGGATTATGTAGCCTACCCAAAGCCACTGAGGCAGAAATGGAACTCAAATATACGTATTCCAGCCCAATGATGCCCACTCTGTATAATACCAACTCCCTAAATGATGGAGGAGGATGTATGTCCTTCATTCAAACAGCCAAGAAAACCTAGACTCATCATCACCACCACTGCTGCCATAGTTATGGACTCCAAATTTTATTTCGAAGGGAGGAAATGTACCAGATGTGCTTCTTTGTAACAGGATCTTTTAAGATTCCCAAAGATATATGTTTAATTAAAATCAACCACTATCAGATCACCTGTGCTCATTGATGGCTTACAACGTGCAAGGTGCTTCCACTCCACGTTCATAGTAACCATCACAACAACCCTATACAGTCAGTTTTACTCCCAAAGTTTTATAACTGAGGACATGGCGGCTCAGAGAGGCAATGAGATTTGCCCCAGTTGCACAAAGTGGCACAAAGCGGGTATGAGAAGCACGTGTTGTGGTGCTTGGGCCCACCTGTTCACCTCAAACTCAGAGGGCCAACAACCCAATCCTCACGTTTTCTCTCTGAAGGGTCCTCTTCTGCTGATCCCCATCTCAGTAAGTGATGCCACCTTCCACCAGCTGCATAAGCTAGAAACCTAGTTCACTCCTGACATCCCTCTCTCCTGCACTGAACCCCCAAGATCTAAGCCATCATTGAGTCCTGCTGGTTCTAACTCCTCAGTCTCTCCCAATTCTGTACACTTCTCACCATCTTTGTTTCTACTACCCTATTCAAGCCACAGTCATCTCTCACCTGAGCTTCCACAATGGCCTCCCAACCAGTCTCCCTGTACTCGTCCTCATATAAGACGTGACCCCAGCCCTGGTAATGGGCCCCAGCATGGCTCAGCCCCTCTCGGCAGCTGCGTTTCCTTTTGTTCTGCCATTCTTTCCTTTCCTCAAACACTCCATTTTGTGTGACCCTAGGCTTTTTGCTCTCTGCGTCTCAGCTGCCTTCTCTGCAAAACAACAAGAATTGCCCAGGCCCCCGAGATCCGAGATTCCCCACCAAGGATCTGCCAGGATGGGGAGGACGAAAACTGAGAGGATATGGAGCCCTAGAGATCTGAGCAGCACCATGCCCTCCCACACAGGAGAACTCAACTTGGAGCCAAGGCTGGTGGGAGGGCAGGAGCCTGCACTGCCTCTCCTCCTACCCCATCCCGGGCTTCTCAGACAGCTTCAGCCACCGACAATTGGGAGATGCTGATCTGATGTAACTGAAGGCCAACCAGGCTGCACAGGGCCCAGGGAATTGCCTCAGAAGCTGCTACTGGTGAGAAGGTGGCTCAGGCTGGGTGGAGGGGCCGAAGGCAGAGCTTGGCACTGAATGAGGGGCCACGGGCCTAATCCTCAAGGAGTCTGGAGTCCCAGGAGTTCGGGCAGCCTGGAGATTAAGGGCCTTCGCCTTTTTGTGCCATGGACCTCTTTGAAACTTGTAAATCCCTTCTCATGAAAATGTTTCTAAATTCGTAAAATGAAAATAAGATTACAAAGAAAACCGATTATATTTAAATAGCTATCAAAATGTTAAAATGAGAAATTTGTGAGACAGTTAGATTTTTCTTCCTTTTTCAGTCATAACAAGATCTAACGGCAGGTCTAATAACTATCATAACCTTGAGGTAGTGATGAGTGTAAGTGATATTTTGAGGTATCTGCAACAACTATAATGGGATACAAAAATATCTGATTCCTCCTGGTAAAAAAGTCCCAGAGATTGCTAATGCTATTGTGTTTTATTACCCATATTCACAGTGGGAGAAAATGCTAACTTTCAGTTATTTTTTCCCAGCCACATGCTCACATTACCAACTTCTAATTTAGGGCAGTGACCTCACTTTACAGAAGAGGAAACTGGAGCTCCCAAAGGGGCAGGGGCTTGCACAGGGCTACACGGCACGTCAGAGTTAACTCGAGGCTAGCACAGGCCCCTGTTGCCTCCCAGGCCACACCACCCACTCTGCAGAGCCACCTCCCAAGTGCGAGACCCACAGAACAATCATTTCACTTCTCTGGGCCTTGGTTTCCTCACCTGTAAAATGGGAATAACCACACCCACTTCTGCAAGCTGCTGTGAGGATGGAATGAGAAAAGGAGCAGGAAAGGGCCTTATTACCTGGACAGTGCTCTGTAGTTGGGTATATATCAGTAGCAGGCAAGTAATTACTATGCACTATCTGATGAGAAACCAAAGGATATGAAGCTCAGTGTGGCAAAGAGGAATGCCTATAGAAGCAAGACGATAAGGAGGGATGGAGACTATGGTAAACTCTAGAACTCATGCTCTTCTGAAAAGGGAAGCATCCACTCACCGCCAGTGGAGGATGGCGAGCCTAGTGTTAACAAATCTGACTTTCTAAGAGATGGTGGAAGTCCACATGTTTGGTAAAATGTCATTGTTTTTATATTCAATTCTTTGATATTAAAAACAGAATGTGAGTCCCAAAACATTTATATGCTGTCAGTTTGCAGCCCCTTGCATTCTACAGGTAGGCGAATTTCATTGCCTTGGGAAGGAAAAGATGAAGCAGGTCAGTGTTTTTCCCATAAAGGGCAAGAGGGTCCTCATCCCATCCTGGCCGTGGAGGTCAGAGGGGGCCCGTACAGGGTGAGCATTCTTGTGATGGCCACCAAGGCCTCCCAGACAAGAAAGTTAGCTACACGTTTGTGCTCCAGTCCTTAGCTTCTGGGAGGCTGCCTGGTTTTATTAATAACCCTGGACTGTGCTCATAGCACATCAAGGTAAACAGAGACATTTCCAGGGTGTACACTGTAGGCAATTCTAACAGATGAAGAAGAAGCAGGTTTCCAAATATAAATAGGAAGATAAGATAAGCAGGCAGAGATCCAAGTCAGCTTCATACTGAGTTGCAGGCTGTGAGCCATAGACTTAGAGAATCGTGGCTCACTGGGGCTGGAAGGGGCCCTCATTTGGAGGATAGAGAAACAGGCCCAGAGAAAAGAAAAGACTTCCTAAGGGTTACATTCATTAGATACTCCTGATTTCTTATAGCAGCGGTTTCCTCATCTAAGGACTCTCACAAATCCACTCACAGTTTCCAGAATGTGTTATCCTCTCCCCAGTCCAGTGTTGCTGCCCATGCTGTTACCCCCATCTCTGGCCATCTCAGACTTGACCATCAAGATCAGCTGGGTCTGCCTGTGGGAGCCTGTCCTGACCCCTCCAGGCAGGGGTGGATGTGGTGCTGCTGAGCACCTCAGCCCTGTGTCTCTGGCTCCTGCAACACATGCCACATGGAATTACCACTGTCGGTGTGTCTGCCACTCCCAAAGCCCTGAGGCAGGGTCCTGCCTTAGCCAGTTCAGTCTACCCAGGACCCAGCTCAGGCCCTGGCACAAAGGAGGTACTCTAGAAACAGATGCCAAATGAAATGGAGGCAAAATAAAACAGAGAACAATGCCTGATGTCAGTTCCCTCTCTCAGTGGCATAAGGAGGTTGCAAGTAAAGACTGCCATGGAATAGCTCACCAGATACCATCTTGATATAAATGCCAAATGGTCCCAAGTCTAAGATAATAAGACTTTGGCCCATTACATCAAAGGCCAGCCAAAACTCTGATAAGGATGATATCTATCTTGTGAATAAAAGAGAGCATCAAAATAAGTTGTTTTTGGGGTCCAATAGGTGCCAGGCTCTAGCCTGAATACGCACTCATATGGCCTCCCTGAATTCCCTAGCTTCTGAAGAAGATATGAAATGTCTATTTTACAGGTGCCTGAATAACACCCATGGCCAGAAGGAGAGAAGAGAAGGCAGGACTGAATCTAAGCCACACAACTCCAGAGTTCTTTCCATTCAATCAAAGTTGCCCCTGCAGTTAACAATGGGCAGCTTTCATCCTGTCTGTTCCAGACCATGGCTTGTCTCAGGCATGGAGTGGCTGAGGCAGGGAAGCTTTGAATAAATTATTTCCCCATCCCCCTCACTCCAAGTCCTGTTTTTCCAGCCCTGCCATTTACACAGGTCAAGGGCTTGGGAAGAGGAGATGATTATGGTGGCTGTCTGCTGCTTTCTAGGACAAAAAACAAAAGCAAAAACAGAAGCCTGAAGCCCCTACTTACGACAGCCACTGAGTGGGTAGGAGAGGGTTCTGTTCAGCCTTTTATAAAAAATAAATTTTTATTTAAACATTATTTACATTTCTGTGCTATCCCTAGAAAACTTTGGTTTAGAGAGTGCCTGCTTGGAGATGGAAGTCTTCAGGTTAATTCATTCCTTCGTCAGCCTAATACTAATGATTCAAATAGCAGTAAGACGGGACAAGACGGGTTTCGTGAATGTCATGGCTAACACAATGGAAACCATTCTGATTGCTCAGAGTGTACATAGGGCATTTCTAGCTTCTTTTTTTTTTGAGACAAAGTCTGGCTCTGTCGCCCAGGCTGGAGTGCAGTGGCGCGATCTCGGCTCACTGCAACCTCTGCCTCTCGGGTTCACACCATTCTCCTGCCTCAGCCTCCCGAGTAACTGGGACTACAGGCGCCGCCATCACACCTGGCTAATTTTTTTGCATTTTTAGTAGAGACAGGGTTTCACCGTGTTCGCCAGGATGGTCTCGATCTCCTGACCCTGTGATCCGCCCGCCTTGGCCTCCCAAAGTGCTGGGATTACAGGCGTGAGCCACCGCACCCGGCCTTCTAGCTTCTGACTGGACAAAATCCTGCATCCAACAATGATTAGTAGGCTGAATTGCCTTGTATCCTCAACGGATGAGGCAGAGGCTTGGAGTCAGAGAGAATGAAGTCTCAAACCCACCTAACCTCTCTGACCCTTGGTTTCTATGCCTATGCCCCTCAAGGTTTCTGCGATGACAGTGATGCAGGTCAGGTAGCCAGCACAGAGTCTGCCCATTAAATGCTGGTCTCCCTGGTTCCCTATGGCTGTCACCTCAGAGCCACTGGAGACTGAGTGCTGGGGGCAGCTGGGACACAGAGGGGAACAGATACAGCAGATGTGCTATTTGTTTCCTCAGGCTTTGCCTCCGTCGTACTTTGTGGATCCTACTTTGTAGATTGGGCTGATGTTTTACAAGCCCACAATATACAGTTTTTTATGAGCCCATAAAAATCTTCAAAGTGAAATCAAATTTATATGCTTCTTTTTGGCTTACGGACTAAAAGCCCAGACCTTGAGCTTAACCTTCGTGATTCCTGTGAACCTCCCTCCTAGTGTGTACATGGTGGCCTCCATGCACATCTGCTCATCCTTCTCTAGACAGGTTCTGCCCATCCCTGCCTCTGCACCTTTGCTCATGCTGTTCCTCTTTTATAGCAATCCAAACCCTTCCAGGTTCTACCCCCACCCACCTGTGTGAAGCGTGGCCCTGCAACTTAAGCTCTTGCAGCCTCTCCCTTCTTGGAATTCCATAATGTTCAGATAAGTGGCCATCATTTTTATTTTCTTTTTCCCTGGGATGGTTTTATTTGCTGCAGGGCCCTGAATGAGTCTCTGAACCATTCAAGGCCTACACATACTCACAAGGAGAAGAGCCTCCAAGGCAAGGCTGGTGCAGACCCTCATCCTGCTATCTTCTTGTGAGGAATTCCTCCCAGCCTTCAAAACCCACAGGAAATGCTCCCTCCTCCAGGAAGCTTCCCTATTAAGCTGTCCTTGTTCTCTCCCATCTACAGCTCCCCACAGGCTCCATCTGAATCATTCTCAGAGGACATAACACTTCCTGCCACTTAGAGTAGTCATTTATGTGGCTTACCCCTCAACACTGTGAGCCCAGGAGAGAACAGACCATGTCTACTCACTGCCATGGCCCTGGCATCCAGCAAAGAGCTTGACATAAGTGGGATTTCAGTAAATATTTGCCTAATTCATAAAAATAATTGCAGAAGAAAACAGGTATATAATCCTTACTATGTACCAGGCATTATTGCAAATGCTTTGCATGCATTGGCTTACTTAATACCTTAAATATATTAGCATATTTAAGGTGCACAGCCTCCCTATGAAAGTATGTCCTATAATGATTTCCATTTTTCAGATGAAGAAACCAAGTCACAGAGAGGTCAGATGACACACCCAAGGTTGAGCAAGTGACAGAGCTTCTGCTTGAATCCAGGCCATGTTGTTCTAGCAACCGTGTTCTTAACCACTGAGCAATAAATACCACCTCTGAATTCATTCACCTTTATCGCCTCAGTGCCTAGCAAAGAACCAGGCAGCTAGCAAGCACTCAATTAGCATGTGTTCCCAACACTTCTTGGTTGGAAGGCTGCCACCAGTCATGGTGAGATGCAAGAGGGGATGGGCACCTGCAGAGTGGATCCAACCCCTGCCAAGCCTACCACTAGCATATTCTGAAGTGGGCTGTTCCTTTCTCTTAATGAGATGCACAACTCCACTCCACAGAGCCTTCCCTGCCAGGGCAAGCTACTCACTCCATTCTTAGTAGTAAGCTGACATGGGAAGGCTGTGTGCTTTGTTTCCATCAGGACTGGCTGCCCACCTAATTCTACATTCATTAAGGCTTCCAGGAAACCCCATTCCTAGTCACTGTCAGAAATAATCAGCTTGTGTGTCTGGTGATGCTCCCTGACCCAAAAACAGAAAGCAAGGAAGTAGATCTTGCATCATACTTATCTGACTTCAGTTGTTTTTATTACTCTAAGACCCATTTTCATGCATGCAACATTCACTTTTCCTCAGATTACAAAATGGAAGGGGGTTTCTAGTGTCTCAGAATGCTATTCCAAAGCCAAGTGAAATTAATCCTTTTGCTTATTTATTCCCAGATCTTGTGCAAAGGGAGCAGGGCTGCAGAGAAGGACAACTCCAGCAAGTGAGGGTTCTGAAGATTTTGATCCACGTCTCCCCAACAAAGCATGCCAAAATACATGCACCAGACTCTCCTTTCCTGCCAAAATACACCCCAGGTCATGCTCTCCGAAAGGATAATCCTTTGCTAAATCCTACACAATCATTTCCAATGTTTGCTGGTAATGGACACCAGAAAGCTAGTGAACTTTCCTTAGCTCTAAACACACTTGCTAATAACTCTTTCATGAAAGAGCCCCATTCCTGCTGATTTCAAGGCTCTGGAAATCAGACTCCTAACAAATTTCCTTTGACTTTGTTTCACATAATCCTGCTTCTGTCTGCTTCATACTCTTCTCCAAGTGTGTTGGGTCCCAGCGGGCCATTGTCCTCCATGAATGATGGCTTCAGGCTCAACAAATGGCCTCCATCTATCATCACCGAGCTCCAGCGGCGACAACAGAGGCTCTTCTGTTTCCCTCCGCAAACAGGCAGAGTAATGGCCCTGCCTCAGACTCGTCTCCCCACTGTCTTGGGAGAGATACCAAGATTGCTGGCGTTCTGGGGAGGGGAGTAAAGGCAGGGCCATTTCCAGTTTCGATGTGAAACCCTTCTGGTCTCTGGAGACTCCATTTATGTTCTCTTCTCCCCGGTGGCCAATCCTTTCTCCCATCCATCCTCTGATCTGCAGTCCAAGCCTTTTTTCTAAACCCATCATCCATCTCCCTGTTGAGCTCTGAGAATCTAATGAGATAATCATGTTTGCAAGTACAGAATGTGCAGAGCTGTTAAGGAGGACTGGATTTGCAGTCAGGAAGGCCTGGGTTCAAATCCAGCTCAGCCATTTTCAGAATGTGTGACCTTGCAAGAGCTACTTAGCCTCTCTAAGTCTCAATTTTCTCATCTGAAAAGTAGGAATGATAATGCCTGCCTCATGATGTCACCATGAAACTCAAGTAAATAATAAAGGCAACGGATACTGATCACTAAGCATAGTGCCTTGCAAATAGAAGGCACTTAACTGGGGCTGCTGTTATTTTTAGAAATGTATGCTATAACAATATTAATAAGAATTTTATGTCTTCCCTGCAACTCTAGAAAAATGGATGGTGGAGATAAATGAATTGAGTTTACCTGTGGTATTGAGTGTCGCTGACCAGAAGTTGGGGCAAGGAAGCCTGGTGGTGCCAGTTCCAACCAGTTCCAGCACAACCCAGGATCTAGAGCAGATCCCAACAGGGAAAAATAAGATCTACCTCACAGTTCTGTTGTGAATACTCATGTGGTTATGCAGATGAATGTCAGTCTTTAGTTCCTGGCATACAATCGGTGCTACAGAAAGTTTGGCTAGTTACTTATTATTAGTTACTTATTTGTTAGATGCTTTGTGGGAGTCTAGGACATTTTGCAAGGTGCTAGTCGACTTTTGGAGGAGGAAGAGGGGTAGAAAAGGGGAATAACACATAATCCATCTACTCATGGAGCTCACAGAGTAATGCAGTGATTCTCAGCCTTGGCTACACATCACAGTCACTTAGAAAACTTTAAAAAATACTGGTGCCCTGGCTCCATACCCAGACACTCTGATTTAACTGGTCTGCGAGGAGGCCTGGGTTTCAGTATTTTGCAGAAGCTTCTCAGGTGATTCTAATGTGGCCAGGGCCAAGAACAGTTGGCCTATTTTTGGGGAGACATAAACACATAGATGTTTTTAATAATATATGCTTAGGGTTCTAACAGAGTTATCTACAGAGGGTGGTAGGAACACAGATGAAGGCACAGATAATGCCTTGTTGTTTAAGCTGAGTAATAGCGTGGGAGTAGGAGTTTACTAGAAAAAAGGATCTGCGAGAAGGGCAGTCTGAGTCTTTACTGCAAGGCCTCAAATAAAGGCACAGCTGCAGTGAGTCACCAGGCAGGAACTGGAACAAACCAGGACACTCGAGAGGGAAATTAGAAGAGCTGGACTGATTCTCATGAGTAGAGCTCTCTAGAGATCCCGTACCTGTCCCCTACTCCTCAGCCGGGGCCCTGCTCCCAGAGGTTCACCACTCAAGACCAGAAGGCCACCTCTGTGTAGAAAAGAGAAAAAGGGCATTCTGCAACATCACGTGGCCTCTGGAAAGTTCCTTTGCTTCCTCATCAACTGTTGCCACATGTCTTGCAGAGAGGTCAAACACAGGGTGAGGCATAGGTTTGTTGGTTGGCTGGCAATAGGGGACCAGGCACAGGTTTGCCTCCTGTCCATGGTGCTGAACAATCCCTGTGCTGGAGAACCAGGGTGCTCAAAGTGTGGTCTGTAGACACACAGCATCAGGGTCCCATGGGAGCTTGTTAGAAATGCAGAATTGTGGGTCCCACCCAGGACCTACAGAATCTGAATCTGCCACTTATCAGCGTCCCAGGTAATCTGTGTGCACACATTAAAGTCTAAGATGCACTGCTCAAAGCCAGTGTTTTGAAACTGTTTAAGGTGCATCCCCTTCATGAGCTGTGAAATTAATTTAGAACATCCGAAACAGAATTTTGAAAGAAAATAATGAAATTAAATGAAATACAACAGAAAAGAATAACAAATGTCAGAGTTCATCACACTTACTAGGTTGGTGCAAAAGTAATTGCACCTCTGCTATTACATTTAATGCATTACTTTTCCTGCCATTACTTTTAATGGCAGAAACTGCAATTACTTTTGCACCAACCTAATAGTAAGAGCCAGTATTGTTACTATATATATGAGTGTTCTAAGCAGAACCTAAAATGTATTCATTATTAGGAACTGCATTTTCAACAATGTCTGAAAGGCACTGCTTGTTTTTTCCTAATTCTGGGACACTGGTGATTTTTATCCAAATATCTCCCAGGATTCTCAGACAGCAGAGGAAGCAGATAGTGAGAGAAATGAGGGTTATAGGTTGATATAAAAAGAGAATGAAAGATATAAAAAGAGATTGAGAGTTGATATAGAAAAAGAAGGAGAGAGTGGGACTGAGCCTCCAAGAGAGGTATTCACTGAGAGAACACTGGGGAGGGAAAAAAATTAACAAGGATGATTTTGACACCATTTACCAGTTACTACAAAAGAAACAACAGCCAACCATAGCTCAACGATTGAATGAATATCAAATGATGGAAGGAATATGGGTTCAGCTTGGCGAATGTAGGTATGGACAAGTGAGTCTGTGTGGGCTAACAAGCGTACTCAGTTGCACAGAGAAGATTGGGTTGAGTATTAGTGTCTGCAGAGTTACTTTAAAGTGCTCTTGACTTTCCTTTTTATTTCAATGAAATTTTGTAACAATTTACACCACCCTTAGAACAAGTGTTGCAGTGAGTTTATATGTTTTGACGTGTATTGCCGATTTCATATACTGAGAACTCCATAGTATTTCTGATGGTTTGCTCCCCCAGCCCCAGGAGCAGTGGTAGAAGTGAAGGCAAGCAGGCAAGAGTGCCTGTGAGTTATAGTCAATAGCCCTGGTGTTTTGCTCCTCACCTCAGGCAGATTTCTTAGGTTTCTCACTGCTCACCACCAACCAAAAAGTTCAGAGGCAAAACTCTAGAGAACTTTGGAAAGAAATAAGCAGAGGTCTCTTTAAAATGCACAAAGACGCTTTGTTCACTTCAAGGAGTGACAGAACAAAATGTCAAGAGTAGAAGTGACTCTGTGATTTTTCTTCCTTTCAGAACCAGGCAATGGGAGTTATTAACCTCTTGCCACATGTCTGTTATTTCATTTATACAACAGTGTCCTACATTTGATTCTGCCTAGGAAATTGGTGTCTAATGGAAGATGACAAAAAAAATGACTTTTAAAATAATTTTCTTCCAGGCTAGTAGTTTATAAAATACTGAGCTCAATATTCCCATGTTGGGAAATTCTGCATAGAGGGAGTGTTATGGGACAAAAAGTTTGTTAACACTCACACAGGGTTTCAGCTTCAAGTAAGACACAACTCCATGTATCCAAACGTGTGTTTGTTCTACAAAATGGCAGAATCAAGACCAGTCTATCTATAATGAGCCATGAAGTCAACTTGGACACTTCTACTTTAATTTGAATAAAAAATGACCAAGTATATCTGTAATCTATAATTTTTTTGTCGGGGGGGGGGGCACAGACAGGCTATCTAATTTTTAGGGCCCTATTAAGTCCCTCAAAACTCTAAGTTAGTTGTCATGATGCTTGATACAATGAGCACAGTGGCTAACTCTTACTGGTAGCTATTATGTTCCTGGACTTTTATATCTTTATTAAGTTCATTTGACAAACAATGGGGTGAGTATTACAATCCTTATTTTCAGAGATTATAAAATGAAAGGTCAGAGAGGTTTTGCGACCTGCTCAAGGTCATATGGCATATCAGAATGCCACAAACAGAATCTGAACTGCAGCATGTCTGACCTCAAAACTCCAACCAAGTTGACCAAGAGTCAACTCATTCAACTGCCTTTCTGCCTTAGTTTCAAAAGCCCCAGTGTCCCCAAATAACCTCTTTCCTATGGGCTTCTGGCTGTTTTCCCAACTTGGCTCTTTCATCTCTCTGGGTCTTGCATCTGAGTAGGCTGACATTTCCCACTGCTTTTGTCTGTCACTGGGGAATTGTCCTGTGTGGGTGGATGGTCACTCACAGAGAGGGGTCTTCTGGAAGCCAACTAGCTTTCCATGGTGGCCCAAAATGACATGTGCTTCTCTATTCAGCCAATGATTGCAAGAAACAGCCTCGAAGGCGAGAATTTCAGTAAAATTCAACTTTGAAGCTGGATTTCTTTAATATCACAATTTAAGCATTTCTGACACTGGTTGATGCTTAGAGGGAAATAGTACCCTCTGAGAAATGATGTTTTAAAAATCTTGATCTGAATACAAAGACAGTAAATTTAACATAGCAACACTTTCCCCAGGGCCTACCGTGTTCCCCACACTGTGAACAGGGGGGATAAAAAAGGCACCAAGGCACTATCCTAAACCATGGCATTTATTTACCAGTGAGAAAACAAACTCACTGAAAATTCTAACTAGAATTCAAGCTAGGAAGAGACACATTTCCGCTCAATATAATGAAGGATTTTCTTCCCATCAACATTTGTCCAAAAATGAAACAGCCAACCTTATTAATGAATTTTACCCAAAGATGTGCTGGTAAATATTTGACAATCGGCTTTCCAGAGGGGAAAAGAAAGGCTTGCTTTGTAGTGTCTGCTGATTTCTATGGTGTAAATCCTCCTACCATGGCTGGTTCCAAGCTACCAAAGTGACGTGATTGAAGGTGGAGTTGGGAAGAGATGAGTGATGACAGTCATCATACAGCATCCTACACAGGTAAAAGAGACATCAGTAACCTCTGGAGTAGAGTTTAATGCAGTAAAATAACCAGAAACTGGTGAGTATCAAGTACTTAGTCCCTTTGTTTTTAACATAAGTGTGAGTTTATGCAACTTAATTTTTAATAATGACTGTTTAATAACTAGCTCACAAAATTCCTGAAAAATTAACACTTGGTTCTTGTGAGCCAGTGTGAAGGTCTCCAAAACTCCATAGAAGAAAACTCATGTTTGGGAGAGGAAGTGGGTGATCTGAATGGACGGCTGTCATGGATGTGATTCCTTGTCTTTAAGCTGGTCTAATCCAGCCATTAGCCACAGCCATAGTTGCATTATCACTGCTGGTGGCACTTCAGGGCCAACCATGTGCCAGTGAGAGTGCTGAAAGGTTTGCCTGCATTATCTTATTTATCTTGATGAAAGCCCCATGAGGTAGATTGAGACTAACAGCAATCCCATTTTACAGATGAGGAAACGGAGGCTTAAATTAAGTAGTTAGCCAAGAGTCATAGAACAGTAAGTGGTGGTGTTGAAATGTTTGACTCCAAATCCCTTTTCTTTAAATCAGGACATTACACTGATATAATAAGAAATGTAGTATAGCTACTGGTTCATGTACCTCCATTATCCTTCAGTCAAACTCATTTGTAAAATATAAAAGAAAGAAGATGGTCTCTTCCCAGTTACAGGTTTCAGAAAGGGAAATCTGCTCACCCTTCTGAATCCAGAAACTTAAATTGAACTCAGAGCACATAAGGGAAGTGTTTAAATGAAGAGCATACTCCTTTTTTTGTTTAATAATGAACAACAAAAAAACAACAACTAAAATCTTAAGTAGATTCATATAAAATCACCATCTTTGTAAGAAAAAATATAAAGTGACGTATGTGCAACTTAATGTTGTTCCACCAAATGGATGATCCCGGGCATGCTGGAAGGACTGCCAGCAACATGCAGCCTGACCTAAAGTCTTCAGTATCAATGCTAACAGATAACAAACGCTTTCCTTTATCCAGAGGATAGCAAAGGGATGAGCAATATGAGCAAGCTAGATACCTAACGTGAGCAGGACAACATTATCTCTGTGATGAAAGATGCAAGTGAGTACAGAAGTCTTGTTCCAGTGTCTGCCACCACCTTCTCTACTGTGCAGCGAAGAGGAAGATCTTATGCTAAGCCAGTAGCCCTCCAACCTGTCCAGTCCTGAAGCTCCATCCCTCGTTCCCTAGTCCACACTAGGTGACCACCCCAACTGGGCTTGTAGTTGGTTGACAAGATGTTCTTATTAGGTAGAGGCTCTGTCAGTGATTAATTTGGCTGCAGTTTACCTCCCTCCCTCCATGTGTTTCTTACCTACCTTCTACTGCAGTGGAGGTTCCTGGCAGGGCAGGAGAACATAGCCCATGGTAGAGCATGGAGGGCCCAGAACCCATATGCAGGGCACAGCTCATGGGCTCCCCTTCCTCTTCCCTTCTGCACCCTCTGACTCCTGAAAACATCCCCAGGAGTGAAACTGGATGCAAGTGTTTGCACTCAGTGTTTACCTGTGGAAGTTTCGGTCACCCACTTAACCAAGATCCCTGAGCTGTGCATGTTAGTTGCTTTTTCATCATGTCTCCATAGCATGGAATTACTGAGGTACAACTGCATGATGCAAACTATCTAAATTGTGGGCAATGGCTCCTGTTGTGACAAACACAGGGTGTGAGGAGGGCTGCCCAGCTTTCGTTGGAGGAATCTTACTTTAAAATCAATCAAAATAGCAGTTGAGAAAGAAATAATGACCATTGTAAATTTTTTACATAAATGATGTGTCAGATGAGTTATTTCTAGTCCTCACGAGCAGCTCCTCAGGGTAACTACTGCTATCCCACTTCTTAGATGTGGTAAACTAAGACTTAGGAAAGTTGAGAAACTTGTCCAACGTTACACTGCCAATAAATGGCAGAGCCAGGTTTTAAACTCATGTTTGTTTATATCCAGAACACGCATTTTAGCCACATTGCAACTCTGTCTGCATAAAAGGGGGAAAAAAATAATTACTAAGGGCTTATTCTGTGCCGATAATGATAAGAATGAAGATAATGATAATGATAATAATGAAAATAGCTAACTCTTACATAGTGATTACAGTGCTCCAGGCACTGCTGAAATTCCAGTTTTCAAATTCTCCCTATAGCTTTCATTTTAGGGATGAGGAAATTGAGGCTCAGAGAGGCTATACAGCCTGCCAAGGCCACAGGGCTAAGAACTGAGCTAGGCATCTCTGCATAAACACTTCTCTTAGCATCCTCATCTCAATCTAGACAAAAAGCTGGAAGCATCCCTGATTCACAGTGGAGGACACCGAGGTTTGGAGAAGGTAAGAGATGTGCATTTATCCTAGCAATTATGCTATCTCAGAGGTAGAAGGAGGCCTAGATTCAGGGTTAGTGTACCACTTGCTGGCTGTACAACCTTAGACAAGTTCCTTGACCTCTCTGTGCCTCCGTTTACTCATGAGGATAGTGAGGGACTTTAATCAGGACATCCTTCTTATCTCATCCAGCCTGGACACATCAAGACCCCTGGATACCAAAACAACTCATGTGAGATGTTGCCTGCACTAAGAGGAGGAGAAAAGTGCTGCTTTCAGACTCAACACATGCATCCCCCACCACCCCGACTGCTACACTTTCAGGCAAATAAACGGCCTGAAACGCTTCCCAAATTGCTGCTTAATGCTTCTCCTCAGAGCATGATCTCATTTATGAATCTGCAGAAAGGGTTTACAGCAACGCTGTTGATGGTTCGACGTCCCAAGTGATTCATCTGAAAAGGTGATGTAAAAGAGCAGCAAGAAATCACAGGAATAGCGGAAGGGGCTAACTACCCAATTCTTTCTGGAAATGAAAGAGGCAGACATGGCCAGAGGAAGCAGGTGATCTCAGTTCAAACAACTTGTCACTGGATAGAATTTCATGGAGCTTGCTGACATCTCAAAGCATAACAAAAACGGAAATGCTGAGAGCAAAACATATCTCAGAGCCATCCCTATCAGCTAGTTTGGGTCACACAAAAGCTTGAGGTATCAGGAGGTCTACATATAGATTTCGCATTATCAATGACTGACCTGTCCCTGTGCATTGAAAGAGAAGGCCAAGATCAGATACAACAGAGCAGATGAGGATTGTACCATGTCTGGGCCAAAATGGGATTATATAGGGCCTGGAAATCAATGTGAGATCAGTTTCATGTGGACCTTCTCGGACTGGAATTGATGTAAATGACAGGAAACAGGCAGGGCTCACCTTGCCTTAACTTCCCTGCACTACCTCCTGCTACATCCCCTCTTGTGATTTATTCCATATCCCTATGTCTTAGTACTAGTGGTTCCCTCTGTCCAGATGGCCCCCCTGCTGGGCTCCACTGGCAAAATCTTACTCTTCCGTTCAGCTTTTTCAAGTGACACCTGACTCAGAAAGCCTCTTTCCCTGTGAGGAATGGATTCAGGGCCATGCAATCCACACAGCTACACAAGGCTAGAGGCTTAAAACAGCCCTATGCCTGGATTAATGTTCTACTGTTGCTGTCATTAAATTCTTAATTTTTGAAAATGATACTCTGCATTTTCACTTTGCAATAAGTCCTGCAAATTATGTGGCAGGCGCTGCTCCTACCCATTGAGGCTGTGGTCTCGCAGCACCTCGTACGCTCCTTTAGTGCAGGATGTGTCACTGTTCTTAGTTGTTTGTATCTTTCCACTCTGCTCTATTGCCAAGAAAAGAGAGAGCTTAAACAGTTAAAAGGGACTCTACACTCTCCCCAAAACACAACACAACAAAGAGCAATTTGGCATAAACTGGTAGTAGATGAGAAAGGGGGGGAAAAAGACAAGCAGGTAATCAAAATTGAGCTTTGAATTAGTTTAATTCTCTTAACATGTAGACCTTGGTTTCTACCCTATATTCCCTAGAAGTCTACAGAGACAGTGAAATGTTATTGTTCACACAATTCCATGTTTACCGCATAAAAACAAATCAGCTTTTCTAGAGAGGCATATTTATTCTTAACATTGAGAAGAGATAAAATTTTATCCTGAGAATCCTCATAAAAAGGACCTTGTAAACCAGAGGGTTTTAACCCAGTAGCTTCACCTCCTGAAATAGTCTACAACATTCAGTGTCTCCTGGGGTGAACACAGTTCTGGAGAAAGCTCCATGGCTGGTGCTGGATTCTCAAATGGGCCTAAGACTCATAAAGAATTAAGATTCACTGTGCTGTAATGATAGATACTCACAGTAGACACTTTCTCATAATGACCTTTAATCCAGCTTAACATTTCCACAAAGCACAGTTCCATACAACAAGTCTTATTGATTTGGTACTGGAAATGTGCTATAATGGAATTATTTGTGAATGGGCCCCTCTTAAGGCAGAGACCTTTATCTTCTCACTCCTGATCCCAGAATGCCTAACCCAACACTCAACATATAATCAGCATATAGTAAAATTGGCTAGGTAGCTGGATGAAAGGACAGGTGAATAAGTGAACCAAACTTCTAACAATCTACCTGCTCTTCTTTCTACTCCAGCATGCTGAGGACTGAACACTTGCTCAGAAACATTGACCCACTCTCTAGCTACATATCTGGTGATAATTCCCTGGGTTGGGGGACTCAGCAGCAAACTGGGCCTTTCCCAGACCCTTGAGCATTCTAAAAGGTGATGCACCCTCTAGGGCAAGACTTCTCAAAGACTGTGGTGCTTAATTTTGTGAGTCAACTTGATTAAACTATGGTACCCAATTGCTTGGTCAAACACTAGTCTAGATGTTGCTGTGAAGGTATTTGGGATGTGATGAACATTCACAATCACCTGACTTTAAGTAAAGCAGATTATCTTCCATAATGTGGGTAGATTTCATCCAATCACGACTTAAAAGACAAGAGATTTCCCAAGGAAGATGCAATTCAGCCTCAAACTTCAACTTAGAAATCCTTCCTGGGTTTCCAGCTTGCTTGTCCTGCACAGCAGATTTTGGACTTGCCATTTCCTACAATTGTGTGGGTCAATTACATAAAATCAATCAGTCTCTCTTTCTCCATCCCTATATACACACACACACACATACATACACATATCCATGTACACATACATACATAAGCTACACATGCACAGCCGTTGTCCTTCAGTATCCTTGGGGACTGGTTGCAGGAACACTTCACAGATACCAAAATATGTGCATGCTCAAGTTCCTTATATAAAATGGCATGGTTTTTGCATATAACCTACACACATCTTCCTGTATATTTCAAATCACCTATAGATTATTTATAATACCTAATGTAATATAAATACTATGCAGTTTTTATACTGTATTTTCTACTCATTTTTATTGTTGTGTTTTTTCTTACTCCTTTTCTTTTCTTTAAAATTTATTATTATTATTATTATTATCACCCAGGCTGGAGTGCAGTGGTGAGATCATAGCTCAGTGCAGCCTCAAACTCCTAGGCTCAAGTAATCCTCCTGCCTTAGTATTCCAAGTAGCCAGGACTGTAAGTATACACCATTATGCCCAGCTAATTAAAAAAAAAAAATTGTAGAGATCAGGTCTCGCTATGTTAACCAGGCTGGTTGGTCTCAAATTCCTTGCCTTAAGTGATCCTCCTGCCTTGGCCTCACAAAATGCTGAGATTACAGGCATGAGCCACTGTGCCTGGCTTGTTTCTTTTTCAAATATTTTTTGATCCACAGTTGGTTGAGGAACCCATGGATGCACAGAACCCATGGACACAGAGGGCCAACTGTATGGATACAGATAATCACAAATACACATATATATATGTGTGTGTATATATATGTAGATGTATATATAGATATATATAGAGAGACAGATTCTATTGGTTCTGTTTCCCCGGAGAACCCTCTACAGGGGCTAAGGACTCTTGATTATTCTGGGTAGATGACACTGCTACTGTCCTCCAGAGGCCATCTCCATCAAGGGTTCATAGCAGAGGACACAGAGAATATGTAAAAGGGAGTTTCCAGAACCAAAATGAGTATGATAAATCAGCTGCTCTGCCTTAGGAGTCAGGTGAAATGGAAGTCAGAAGGGACCACTCCCAGGAGGCAGGCCCCACCTCTCTGTGCCTTCAGTCCCTATCAGGAAAATGCCAATGGCCACTCAGTCAGGGACAGGCTTTTCTGAGAAGGACGACACTGAAAGGCTCTGGTGCCTCTCCCCCATCTAACAGTATTCAAATAAATTGTTGGAATATTCCATCGTTGGCACGTGGAAGAGAGAGAGAGAGGAAGGATGTTTTAGGGAAAGGCTGGTAATGGCATCTTTTAGCTGGCTCTGTTCATTCCTGAGAATTGAGTTCTACCCTGGGCTGGAGGTGTGGTGTCCCCAACCTCCACACCTTTAATGACTCTTCAAGAGCAGCTGACATCTAGAGGCCTAACCTGGGCCACACATAGGTTACCTTCATCCTGTCAAGTGCACTATAAAGGAGGAATGACCACATCCACTTTGAGGGAACTTACAGAAGTGAAGTGGCCAATATGGAATTAGAACTCACAGCTGTTTGAATGAAAAGACCCCAAAATTTCCCCTCTGCCTCGTCTGCTGTTTGTGTTGTGCTCTGAAAGGAATGTCTCACTGGTATAATTTTGGCTTCACCAGTTACTAGCTGTATGAGCATGTGAGCATGGGCAGGTAACACAATGTCTCCAAATAGCTGTGTCCTCCTCTGTCAAATGCCTGCCTTTCGAGATTAGGTGTTAATTGAGATGAAGCTACCCAGTACTCGCTCAGGAAGGCTCAATGTAGGAAATGTACCAGTACCTAGTACTCTACCCAAGTGCTCAGTGAACAGAGGTTATTGTGATCATTTTATAATTCACAGGGTCAAAGATTACAGATGATTCACCAGATCTCTATCATGTCTCTACGAGAACACACCCAAATGGCTCCTTAACCCCAGCAGTAGAAGTTACACCACCACATTCTGCTGCTCCTACCATCCTTAAGAGAGCATGAAACACCAGCTCCATCAGGAAATTTCGCACCAGGGTGGAAGAGTGGGGAAATGTGAAAATTAGGAACCAAAATCACTTTGTGAACTCATTAAACATGAGCCTGTTCGCATCTCTCCGTGTGTCTCCTATTCCCACTTTGGGTTGCGTGCCTATTATTAACCACCACCCCCAGACAGCAAACGTGCGCCTTATCCCAGGAACATATTGTGAGGAAAGAGATTTCCTAATATAGTGTAATCAACAAGTTTTTTAAAAAGTCCCACCTCTCTGAAGTAGAACCTGACTCAAAAACCATCCTGGGCTCCCTGCGGCCTGCAGAATGAAGTACAAGCTTCTAGACGGTCGTGGAAGGCCTTTATCATGAGTCCCTAACCCTTTCCCCTTGGATTCCACTTCTCCTATACACATCAACCCAGCTCTGCCAGGCCACCCAAGGTCAACTCAATGACCTTTCCTACATTGAGCCTTTGCTCATAGTTAACACTGCCTAAATGCCTTCCTTGTCCGTATCTTTGCTCCTCAAGTGCTCAAGACACTTCTCAAAGGCTTCCTTTTCTGCAAAGCAAGCATGGACTCCCCATTCCAAACCAACCTCCCTGTCACCTGAAGTCCCACAGCTCCTCACTCATTTGTTTCTCGCAACACCTGTTGCATTGCATGGCAAACTGTCCCTTTCTTGTATTTTTCCAATATCTTCTTCCTGTCCTGCTCACCACCAGATTCAGGTTGGATTCTCCAATAGCAACCAGGAACTAGGTTGGGAGTTATAAGCAACCTCCCTCCCCTGAGAATCACATATTCTGACGCAGAACCGTGAAGCTTGGTGTTCCACACTCAGTTCCCATTTAACTGAGTCTCTTTGTCCCATTCCCTAGAGCTTTTTCATGTTCGTAGCTGTCTCCCAAGTTAGGCAGACACCTTCTTTTGGGAAGGAGCCAGGTCTATTTATCTCTGTCCCCACACTTGAGTGCCAGGCGTATGGTGGGTTTTGGTAAATATCTGTTCACCATTACATAGTTTGGAAACAAACTAATAAATGAGTAAAAAAGAAAGAAAAAACTTTATAATAAGCTCCTTAAGGGCAGGGCCTCATCTCACTTATTTTTCTCTCTCCCTTTAATGCTCTGGCTGCAGAAAAAGCCCAGTTAAATATATGGTTTGCCCTGAACTGAGTGATACTCAGGACTTGATTCTTAAAACAGAACATTAATCTTCACAAATGCTCAGACATTTTTCCCCCATCCTTACTAAAGTGAGGTTATATAAGTCAGCCAGAAGGTGAAGCAAAAAGACTGTGTTGACAATTTTAAGTGCCACAGAAATGGATAATTTTAATGGATATAGTATTTCTATAAAAATAAAGCACTATAATTGAGACAGTGGCCCCAGGTTTCATCGCTAGATGATAGTGAATTTTAAATTTGAATCAATGAGGAAGGTCTACAAGTCAATTACCTTTCATTTCACTCCTTTGCAATAAATGAAAATTTAGGGCCAATAGCAAAAGTACATGGGAAAGGACGCTTTTACAGTTTCTCAATTCATACATCACTACCACAACTGATGTTCTCTCTAAAAGACATCCATATTTATTAGCTCATTGAATTTAAGTCAGTCTTAATTTAAAGTTCATAGTGGGTTATGCAACACAGTGACTTCAGTTTCATTAACATTCCCATTTTACAGATAAGAAAACTGAGTCTTAGTGACTTGTGCATGTTGCCCCAAATAACTTATATTTAGATAAAGCAGAGTCAGAATTGGAAAAAGTTTTTTTTTTTTTTTCTTTTTTTTAAACTTCCAAGTCCTGTACCCTTTGCCCCAAACCAGACCTACTAAGGAAACCAATGGAAAAAGGTAGCGGCAAAAAGAAATCTAAGTCCAGTGATCTGAATCCTGGTACCTCAGAGGCCTGTATGTGTGTGTGTCTTGAAAGAGGCAACTCCATCATTGCCTTTTAAATGCCAGTAAAATGGGACAGTACCTGAGAACTAAAGATTTTCAGGCCCTGAGCATGAACTATGAAGAGAAATGTTTCCAGGGCACAATTTAGGGAATAGATGCGTCAGTGCACTTAACAACAGTCCCACAACCTGATCAAATCCCTTCTGCCACCCCAGGGGACCCAAGGGTACATAAGCATGGGGAGATTATTTGAAAAGTTTCCTTCGAAAGGCATCTCTTTCTTTTGTTTTCTGGAAGTCAAAAAACATTTTTCTTTCAGACCCATCCTAACATTTAGCCAGCAGCTCTACTGAAGTTAAGAAAATGGCGAAGGAAGAGAATGAACATTTAGGGTCGGTATTTTGCATACACAATCACCTTCTCTTTCCATAGTCCTATGTGGATGTGATGGTTCTCATTCAACTAATGAGGATGCTACGGCTCAGAAAGATCAAGTGACTTTCCCAGGAACCAAGAAGAAAGTGGCAGGTCCTGAACTCCAACCCATGTTTCTGAGTCTCTAACATTGTTGTTCTTCCTTCCCCAGGCTGGGAAGAGAGTCTTCTGTCTTTGTAACCCACAGAAGCCTCGGAAAATCACAGCAGATGGAAAGACAGAGTCTGTATCTCAGAAGACTGCCTAGCTGACTCCAAGAAAAAAGCTACTCATGCTAAGTAGCTTCTTGTTCCTGTGACGGCAAACCCCACAACTGTGACCCTGCAGCTGCCACAGGGTCCAGTTTTCTGTATGCCTCGTCAGAGGTGGTGGTAGTGGTGGTGGTGTGGGGACCCGGGGAGGCAGGGACACAGAGAGAGTGTGAGAAGGAGCCTGTAAACAATGATGTGGTAGATGAGGGGATCATCTTCTACAACATGCCCACTTCTGTGCTGGACTGCAGTTGGAGAACTGAGGGAGAAATATAACATTCACTGAACACCTACTATGTACCATGCCTAATGTTAAGCAGGTATATATATATACACACACAGGTAGGTAATGTAGCCCCTTCTTCTGTGAAGAAGAAACTGAGGTTCCTAGGGGCTCAGGGACTTACCCAGTATTCCAGAGCTGATGTAGCCCAAGGCTGGGCTGACTCCAGAGATTCTTTGTGAATAACATAAAAGTTTCCCATAGGAAAAGCTACTGTCTACAAAACTGTCCTTCCAGCTGGCAGAGAACCATCCCAACTGACCTGGCCCAGTGAACCACGTGACTAGGCACTGACCTCTAGACACCATTCAGAAGCAGCTAAGCTGTTCAAAAGCCATGGAGAATTCTGGGCAAGTGGCAGCCTTCACTAGATGAGCATTTTTGTTTTCTCCTCAATATATTTTTCCTTTTCCCTCATGGCATGGAGATTTCTGTTCCATCGTCTCCAAATCTGGTGCTACCTCCACTGTTGGCACAAGGGTAGGAATAGAAGTTCTTCAGAGCACAGCTGGGTTTTTTAACGATTCAAAAAGACTGAGGCTCAGTAGTGATGGAGAGGCCTTCGCTAGGAACATCTTTTCTTGGAGAAAGACTTTCATTCATTCATCAGATATTTGCTAAGCACCTCCAACATCCCAACCTCAGTTACTGGCAATATAGAGCTTTTGTTTTGGTGGAGAGATGGTAAATGAAGCAGCAAACACAAAAGACATGAGGAGCTATGATAGAAAGTGGCTTTGAGCAGGAGCAGAGGTAAGTAGACAGGAGGACTTGTCTATGCTGGGGGTGGTAGTCAAGGAAGAATTCTCTGAGAAAGTGGTACTTGGTGGAGGACCAAGATAACTAGAAGAAGCTAGCCATGCAAAGACCTGGGGCAGAGCAGTCCCAGCAGGAGAAGTGCAAAGCCCTGAGGCAGGAAGGTGTCAGCTTTTTCCAGGAATACCAAGAAGGCCAGTGAGTCAGAGGCTGGGTTAGCAGGGAAGGGAAGATGATGAGATCAGAAGTTGGCAGGGCAGGTAGAGTAGGCTGTGCAGGCCTCAGCAAGGAGTTTGGTTTTTATTCTGAGTGTTCTGGGAAGCCACGGGAAGGTTTTAAAGAAGGGAATGACAGCAGCTGATTTACATTTGTAAAAGATCTCTCCAGCTGCCTGGTAGGGAATGGATCACAGAAGGGCTAGCAGGGAGGCTGAGCAGAACCTGCTGAGTAAGAGGGGAAAGTGGTGTGGACTAAAATGGTAGAAGTGGAAATAAAGGTCAGTGGAGAGAGATCCAGGCAATGGGGTGTTGGTAAATGCTTAATGAATGGCTCTGTAGCGGAAAAGCCCTGTTTGCCTATTTCCATGGTATAAACATTCTTACTGTGGCATACTTTAAGCTAGCAATGTGGCATCACTGAAAGCAGAACTGGGAAGAACGGTGTACAAGCAACTCTTGAAGCTGGTGTGAGCTGCCAATTCCAGTACACAACCAGGTTCAGGGGTAGACTTGGTGGGGCTTGCTAATGGACTGGCTATGGGAGTGAGGAAAACGGAGGAATTGATGGGGACTCCTAGGACTGGGACTTGAGTGATGTGAAGCACAGAGAAGCCACTTCCTGAATCGCTGGCCTCTGCTCATTCCCTGGCTTCTGGACTCCTGAAAGGCAGTGGGCTATGGGGAAAAAGCACACCCACCAGGTCCTGGGCTCCCTCAGAGCTGATCACAGGCCTTAGCCCTCCCTGTTTCTCACCCAGCACTCAGCCTGGTGCACAGACAGAATTTAATAAAGGGCAAATGCAAGAACAAATGAGCAACCTCAGTTTCCTCACCTGCAAAACGGAATGTCAACATTAACACCCTCCAAGGGTAACTGTAAGAATCAAATGGGAAATAACATAACAGCCAGCAGAGTCAAGAGCTACATGGTCCGCAGGCATGACATCAGGATCCTCAAATTAACCCTGTGAAGTTTTACTATCCCTCCTGGCAGATGAGGAAAGGAGGTTCGGAGCCATTAAGCAATGTGTCCAAACCTGTGCAACAGAGCTGGGATTCAGACAGCCCCAAGTGTCAGATGACATTCTCCGCACCTGGGGCCACCCCAGACAAGGCCAAGGGCTGGCCAGTTTCTGCTTTCTTACCAGGAGCAACAGAGCCACATGAGGTCATGAGGATATGTCGACCATCCCTGCCTTGCCAAGATTTGCAGATGAAACAACATGAATAAAGTGAAACTCAGGCAAGAGTTGAGAACCAGATGTTTCCCTCTCCTGGCCAGGAAGGAGGGAAAGAGAGGTCTTCCCTGGGAGCAGAAGAGGATCTGCTTGCCCTCTTTAGGATGAATGATTCAGAGTTAGAGAACCATGTAGGGATGGAGGCATGGCTGCCTTGCTGGGAAAAGCCCTGGTTGTGCTCAGCATAATGGCGAGTGCGTTCCCCTGGTGGAGACGGGCTGACCTGTCTCTGACTGGTAAGTGGACTTTTTTTTTTTTTACCCCTTTGCACAGCCAGCATTTTTTCCCAGGCTAATGTAGATAGAGGAGCCCAGGCCTTGGAGCAAGAGTCTTGAGTTTAGACTCCACTCCTACTACTCACAGCTGTGTGATCCTCAGCTAACGGCTCACATAAGCAACCTGTGCCTCTGTTGTTGCCATATCTGTAAAATAAAGGCACAACAGAGTCCTTGTCTCAGTGGGCTTCAGGGAGGCCTGGGTGGTGCTCACAGGGTGCATTAAAAGGACAGCTGGGGCATCAACCACAGTGACCATGCCTTTCCACTCTGTGGAGGGGCATGACCATGCTCCCCAACATCTACTGGATACAGTCTAAGGAAAACAAAGAGCAGGAGGGAAAGCATCCCCTCAACTCACTTCTAAATGTTATACAAATGTAAGTGACACATTAGCTCCCTCTCACCCTGGGAAGGCTATAAATTGTCGGAACCTAATGACCCTGGTAAATCACAGTGCTTCCTGCAACGCGGGGCAGGGGAGCCTCACAGGGGCTGAAAGCTCAGCCTGCCAGCCTCCCTGTTCAGGTGGGGGCTCCAGACAGCATCCTTTCTTTGCCATGTAATGGCTCTAGTTCCAGCAGCCTCTGCTACTCATGCAGAAAGGACACTTGTTCTGAAATCACAGTTGTCAAAGTCTGTCAGGTTTTGGTGCTCAGATGCACCACAGCACAAATCCAATCAGCCAGAGGAGACAATGATTTGCATTACAAGAGGATGCTTTGTTTTAATAATAATAGATGCTGTTCACAGAGCATGTACTCAATGCTGGGCACAACTCTGATCCTCAAACAACCTGTAAAGTAGTTTTGATTATTATTCCCATTTTATAGCAGAGAAAACTGAAACCAGAAAGGTGAAGAAAGTTACCAGCTAGAAAGCAGCAGAGCTGGGACATGAGCCAAGGTAGCCCAATGCTAGAAGTCAAACCCTCAGCTATCACTCTAGGCTGCCATTTCAGTCCCGCAGTGCAAGAGTGGTTTAATTCCAGATTACAGACTGGAATGTAAGGAAAATCCTAGAATTTAGCGTGAAAGACTAAGGCTACAAACCAAATGGTTTCAGAGGCCAGAAGGCAAGTCTGTTCTCAGTCTCAGCCCCATGTGGCCAGTTGAAAATGAGGCTCCAGTCATCACATCTTTCATCTTCCTTTGTAATTAAGTTGAACAACTTGAACTGTCATGTGAAATCTCTTTAAAAAAAAAAAAATAAGGCCAACCTTATGCCAGCCCACCAAAATCCATCTGGGGGCTAATTGTGGCCATGGGGTAGCAGTTTGCTACCTCTGCTCTTTGCAACCTCACAGTTTATAAGCTCTCTTCCCTTCTCACCCATTGCCTCATTTTGTTTGGATATCCAGTGTTGTTGTTCCCCCACTTCACAGATAAATAAACTGAGACTAAGAGCTTAAGTAGACTATATATCTTTCCATGAGTGATCATTACAAAGTATTGAATATTAAGGACCTTGAATATACTGTCTGCACCTCTACATTGTCCTGGGTAAGCATCTCACAACTTCTGCTTGCTCTCCTCCTCCAGTGCCAGGGATCTCACTCCTATGATAGCAATGTGAATCATTTGTAAATTGTTCTAGTCTTTAGAAAGTCACCTAAACTTCAACCTGCCTGTCTCACTCTGAAACTCTGGAGGTATACCCAATTCCCCTTCTACATGAGCAGGATTTGCCAACCATCAACAGTGAATATAGCAGGGGAACAAGGTAGAAATTTCACTGAACACCTCCAGGGCAGGAAGTTCAGTGTTGAGTCCTTACCATACTTTTTTTCACAAATCCTTAGAAGAGCACAACACAGTAGCCCTCCCTAACCCGATTTGCAATGATGTTCAGGGAGACTGAGTATCATCCCCAAAGTCAAAGTTACTATATGATAAGGAGAGCATTCAAAACAAGGTCTGTCAGATTTCATGGCCTGCCCATTCATCCATCCGTCCGTCCATCCATCCATCCATCCATCCATCCATCCATCCATCCATCCATCCATCCATCCAACAAACATTCACTGAGAACCTACTATGTGCCAGACACTGCTCTGGACACTGAAATATAGATACAACTTCCCCTCTACCATGCCACTTCCCATCATCTTCTTTTTTAGGCAAAAATACCTGGGGTCTTTCATTTAATCTTTCTGTGGTTGGTTTCCACACCATTCCTCTTTCCCAGGTTGTTTGAACGTGAACATCCCTATTACCCAGAATGGAAAGTGATCTTTGAGCAGAGCCCAGACAGGCACGTGGCTAGGAGTGACCCATCCCTAACTTAGGGCTCTCTACTTTTACTGACAGAACCTATGCACATAACAGTTTCTGGCGGCCTTCCCACAAGCAACTTTCCAACCAAAACCATAACAATTGTTTTCACAGCTGCTGCTACTAAATCATGTCTGGTCTTGAGATACTGGGCTTGAAGGTCTAAGAAAAATGAAACTACACCTAATATCTACTAAGCCAATTGTATGTAGTAAAGATTTTATCAACGTCTTACATTTTGTATTACTATTTGCATTTTCAAGCAATTAAAAAGTAAGACTCAAAGAGGTGAAGTGACTTGTCTATGATCATCTAGCCAGTAAGCCATGGAGCTGGGATGTGAACTCATGGCTGTCTGGCTCTAGAGCCTGTATTTTCCCTAATGGGTTTCACACTTGTACCTGTTCAATTTCCTCTCCCTTGAAAAGGGCTATTGCTCTGGACTATTGTCTTTAATCTAATAACCTGACAATACATTCTGCCTTTTCTAGCACACAGAATGATCTGTCTAAGTCATCTGTAGTTCATGAGCACAGCAACACCGAGCATGGCAAACATCACTGACTACCTAACTGGGCTTGTGGGAGAGAGTAAACGGAAAGACAGCCCCAACAAAAACAAGCAACAGAATCAAAGAGCAGGTCCCAGCTGCCTTTCAGGTGAAGAACTGCTGCTGAGCAGGTGAATGCCTAATAGTGTCACATACAGTCTGGCAGGACTCAGCTGGACCTCAGTGTGGGCCCATCTGGAGATCTTCAATGATGTCTGAATGTGATCGCCCTGGGCTGAGGCTGAGTGCCCTGACCTAGGCCGGGTGCCAGGAGATGCCTGTACATCCATAGCAAGAGATACCAAAGAGCAATTATCACAGCAGACTTCAACCTAGAATTTCAGTCTGCAGGCTCCCCTCCCTGAGCCACCCTTCCTCTATTCCCTAAGCACTTTCTAACACAGAACTCTGCAAAAATCTTTCCATGGCTGCCCAGCACTGTCAGGGTAAAATCCCATTCTCACTTCACGCTGCTAGAGGCTCCTCATAGCTTACAGGGGCATCTCTTGCCTGTCTCCAACCATCCCCAGGAAAAAACCCTATTTGTAGCTTAGTATTTTGCAAGATAGGTTCAAAGAAACCCTATTCCTATAAGATAGTCTAAGTGTCCCGAGACATCAGTAAGTCTAAGAAATGCTGCCAACAATGTTATGATCTTGAACAATCACAGTGAATGTTAGCATGTTGCATAAAGAGATCCGTTTCACTTTAAGCCTGAATTTCTTATTCTATAACGGAACTCCTAATCTGAGTAACACCCAAGGGAAAGAGGTTTGGATTAGTCAGTGATATCACCAACTTCCCATGATTTCTTTCATGCCTTTGGGGTGCTACATCATACTGTGCCCTCCAACAAATGTGTTATTCTTCTTTCGCCACCTGCAAAACTTATATTCATTCAAGGCCTAGTTCAGCTTACAACTCCTCTGAAAAATATTCCCGAAAATTCCAGGCTTGCTTTTGTTCTTGCCTTGATAATAGCACTTATCACAGGATGGTTACAATCCTATTTCCTTTTAGAGAGGGAGCTCCCAGAGGACAAGGATTGGGCCTAGTTCTTTTCTAGAAATGCAAGTGTATGGCATAGTTCCAGGTTGATGTGGTTCAAGCTGGTTCTGCTACAGAACCTGACAGGTCTCCTGCCACCATGACTGGGGGAAAGCTCCCTTCCCTTGGCAAGGCAACATGATCAAGGCAATAGCTGCCATGCTCCAAGAGAGTCAATAGGTCACTTCAGGAAGATTCAAAATAGATGCCATCCTGCTACATCACTTGGTGTTGCTAGGAGACAGCTAGTTTGCTACAAAGCAGGTTGATTAGCATTGCAGAGAAGACATAAACTAAGAAATGGCTGTATCTTCTCAACCTGCCCAAACCAGCCGTCAGTACATTTGTATCAGTTTTTTTGCATCAATTTCATATTCAGCTTAGGGGGAAAGGCAAAGTTTGAAGTCAGGATTGAAGACTGCAGATCCTTCTCAGAAGACACCAGAGCACCTCTGATGTATGGGAGTGACTCTATAAACACCGAGACCAGAAAGGGACAGAATTAATTCATAAGGTCTGCTCCACCTCAGTCTTTCACATAACGCCTGTCTGCATCTTGGCTCAGGAGAAGCCTAGAGGGGACACGGTCTGGGAAAATGTTTTGCACAAAGACGAGAGGCTGTTAACTCCCCTGACTGAGTTATAGGAGCCCATGGTTTGCAGTGACTAATTCTGCCTGAAAGATATGGAGAGGTTGCCTAGAGGTCTCAAAGGGTAACTGGGAATCACCAGACTAGCATGGGATGAGCTCTTATAGACAGCAAACCACTCCCCATCTGGGGACCACTTCCTCTAAGAAGCCCTCTTTGCTGATTCCCTGTCTAAGCTCCCTGAGCAGTGTGCTAGATGCTTTCACGGGGGTTGTCACTGTCTAGAGATAAGGAAGCTAAAGCTCAGGGTGATCACCCTATGAGTCAGTGGCAGGCCTGGACTTGAATCCAGACCTCACTAACACATGTGCTATGAAGTCAGCTAGATCTGAACTAAATGGGAAAAAAACAAATGTAATTTTTAATCTTTGAATATTTTCCCCCCTCCAATATGGAAAAGTGTCTTGAGGCATGGGAGGGAAGTTTGGTTTGGTCCATAGAGCCCAAATCATGTAGTCAGGGCATCTGATTTCACATTTGCTCTGCCACTAACTAGCTGCATTACTTTGAGCAAATCCCTGTCCTCCTCCAGGCCTCTAGCTTCTGATCGGTTAAATGGGAATAACAAGAGCCATCTTGCATACTTACTTCCCTCGGTATTAGATGACAGAGAAAAAAGTATTAAATGATAGAGGTATTAGATAATTGAGGAAAAAGAGTCTGTTATAAAAACTATAACAGACTATGCAATAGTCAGCACACAGTATGTGTTCAGAAAGAATCGGCTGGTTATGTGCTTAGAAGCTATTACCACAATGCAATAAGGAACCTAGAGAGCCAGGACTGGGCTCCCATTTGCTTTCTACCACTTGGAGCAAATTACTTAATGTCTCTAAGCCTCATTATTTCCATCTGCAAAATGGGAATTATAATGCCGCTTTGAAAATATTGTTGTGAACATGCAATAATTAAGATATGTAAAGACCTAGGCCCAAAAGGATGTAACATAGTTGAGTTTCTCTCTACCCCTCTGCCCTTTTTCTAGAACCATTAGAAGGCAGAGACATCCTGCTAGCTGTCTGTCACTCCTGCTGGCCAGTGGCCCGGGAGGCCCCCAGTTGCTGGGATTGGGCAGTGTGCACATCGACATTTACTGAATTGTGCCCTGCAGGATGAGACAAACTAATTTCCAAGGCTGAGACCCAACCCTACTCAGGGGCACAGCATGGAGCCACTTTGAGAAATCCACATTCAAGGCACAGTCTCCCCAGGCCCCAGGGAAATGCAATAGCCAAGGGGACAAGGAGGTTACCAAGCTAACTGTTCCAGATTAAAGCAAATGGCCTAGAGCCAGCAAAGCTAGCCTTTGAAAAGTTTAAGTTTTGTCTGCGATTATTGCATCTCGCATCTACATAGCTTTACAATTTACCGATTTACCAAAGCCTTCTGTAAAGAGCAATCACTCAATAAATCCTTGCAATATACAAGGAATCAGCCTGCCAGAGGCTTTTTAAAAAACCCCAATGCACTGGTCAGGGTAGACTGGGAGGAGCAGATGTTTGATGGCAGCTGCATAACAACATTATCTTGTAAGAGAACTGTTCCATCCACAGCCCAGCCATGTGTATACCATGTGATCATGCCTCACTGTGAACATAGCTGATTAGGTCAGAAGTGGGTACTTGTCCCTTGGAAGGTCCAACCCTTGGCTGTCCAGTAACCTGTGATTTGTCTCAATTAGGCTCTTCCTTTGAGGATTTGAAATTGGAATTGAGGAACAGAGACTGGGGTAGTTATCAGAGAGGAGAATAGCCAGAAAAGGGTTGCTAAGAGTTGTAGGTTATTGACAAGGCCAAGGTAGGTATGACGGACCTTTGCAAGGAAAAGCTCTGTGGACCATAACATATGAGAAAGCAAAGGAAATGGAGAAAGTGGGGAAACAGAGCCACATGGACTCCCTGGTTTCTGGCAAATTCCCATTTTTTGTTTTGGTGGGGCCATGCCACATTGGAGTTCTCACCTTTGGACTCTCAAAAAGACCTCTGAGACCTTGTCACAGCCATCCTTGTCAGAATGGGTTTCTGCCCTATGCCATTGAAGGCTTTGCCAAGGACAGGAGCAAAGTGGGTATCGCTACCCACACTCTGCAGACAAGGACCCTGCAGCTGAGGTGGTGCTGAGACTTGCTGGCATCTCACAGCCAGATCAGGGTCCTTCCTCCATGACCCCACACTGCTTTTGAGACTGTGAGAAGTTGGATGACTATCCACCAAGTCTCAGAGGAAGAGAGGGTCCTGCACAAGCACGTATTTGGGATGAGCACTTCTCAACTGTCTCTTCCCCTAGAATGTGAGTGCTATGAAGGCAGGATCATGCCAGCTTGGTGACTGCTGCACCCCCACAGGCTAGAACAGAGCTTGCCCCAGAATGGGTGTTTAAACATGTTTGTCAAATGAATGATTGAATCGATTAAGCAGTCCCAGCATATTCCAACCACAAAAAAAAAACCAGGGAGGTTTGCGTGTCCTCACCTATAGACAAGAAGAGCTGCTGCATTTGAGGTTCCAGATTCTTGAGGCAAATTTTCATTTCCTTCTCCCTTGGGAATTGTTTCTGAAAAGCGGCTGCTGTCAGTTTGGGTTCAACTCCCGTTCAGCACTGGGAAGTAAGCAGACCATCTAATCCTTGAAATGGGATGGCCCCTGACTGCCACCCAGACAGCAGATGTTGGAATTCCCTCTTCAGCACCTCCAAGTGACCTCTGCCCTTGCCCAAATTGCCCAAGGGACCCGAGGTCATCCCTTCCATCACTGGGCAGCCAGAGCAGGTGGAAAGTTGACTTTACACTAATTGTAACTTCTTTCCCCTTGGCCCTGGCTCTAGGCCTAAGGGTCTCACAGAAGCTCCCTAAACTATCCTAAATAGAGTATGGAATGAAAAATGTTCTGGAATGCAGCCTAGGGAGACAAGAATTCCAAATCTTCTGGGTGACCTTGAGCCAGTCGCTTGATATTCCTGAGGCCAAAAGGCCTGAAGTCTTTGGCTGGACCTGGGTTCAAAGTTCCAGCTGAACCTTGGACAAGTCACACTCACAGAGCCTCAGTTTCCTCAACTGTGGAGGAGAATGCTGCCATCCAGCTGAGAGTAATGTCTGCTCAGGGCATCCGAATGGGCTTTGACTCAAGATCAACATGGAAGTTGAGTCTACTCTGGAGATAGACTCAGTTCATTTTGGGGCTACAAACCCAAAGACTGAGCCTTGAAGCAGAAGATGATGGAGCTGTGTTGGCAACGCCTGCTCAAACCTCAAACACAACATAGTCACAAAGCTAGAGCTCTGAGTGCCAGGAAGATCCAGCAGAATATGATTTTCCCTCTACTCCAGCGCCAGGGTCAGGAGAGTGGCAGGCCAAGCAGGGGACTGTTGGACGGGGCTGTCCTTTGGTGTCCCATTCCATGATCCAGTGAGAAAAGAACACCAGACTCAATGGGCAGATGACACAACACCAGACAAATCACTCGCATTCTGTGAGCATAGGTCCTCATCTATAGAGCTGGCTAGGACGCCTGCTCTATCTCCATCAAAGTGTTGTCGTGGAGATCAAACTTGGTATTAGGTCAGGAAAGTCCTGGTAAACTGAAAAGGCTGTGTCTTTGAAAAGTATCACACTGCACAGTTTTGGTCGTAGTACCGCATCCTTCTCCATTTCATGAGCCAGGGCCAAGGTCAGGGGCTCCTGTGCAGAGCTGCAGGCCCAGCACTTTCCCTGCTGTGCATATCCCTTGCTCCCTGCTATTACTATGGAATTCTCATCATCCCAGTGAGATGTGCCTTATTATGCCCATTTTACAGATGAAGAAGCTGAGGCGCAGAGAGATCGAGTAACCTGCTGGGCCCCACAGTTAAGCGATAGCTATAATCCCAGGGCAAGAGTCACAGGGAGAGAAGGAGGAGACATGAAGGAGCAAGAGAGGGAAAAAAAATGGGAAAAAGGCAATATCAAAAGATAAAGATGGAGGAGAAAAGGGACGGGAGGAAAGAGAGGAGGACGGATGAAGGATAAAGAGTAAAGAATGAGAATAAATCAGCCCCTGTTGGGGGCACAGAGGGGACAGCGTGGGAAGCTGCCAAGCTGCTCCCTGTGGTCGGGTGCGGGATGTGGGGTGGGCCGACCAGGCATGGGTTGGGGCTGCAAGCAGCCACGTGAGGAAGTGACAGGTCAGCAGAGCTATTCAGCTGAGCTACAAAAGCCTTCTGTCAGGGTGGTGAAAAAAATATTAAACGAGACTTCCTCGAGCTTTAGAAATTGCTGAAATACTGAGGCCGCAATGGAAGATAAAGTGTCCTACAAAGGGAGCTTCGAATGGAATCAATTTCCCTGGGCCGACTTTTATGTCCTATTATAAGAAATTGAAAAATTATTTCAGTGGAAATGTCACTTTGCTGGTCCACCTCTCCTGAAGATATTAAGAAGGAAAATGGCTTCCAATAAAGGGGCACTGGGTCTCGTCCTCCATCAGCGGAGTTGATCCTCTAGGTTCTGTGTCTTGGGAGCCCAGCCCAGGGAGGCGGGGTCAAGGGGAGTCTGGAGGGCCCTTCTGTTAGAGCTTTGGCGCTGGCAGAGAAGGCAATAAAATGGAGACAAATGTGACAGCCCCAGGGACCACTAGCTCTTGATGGCCAGACACACATACCACCAGCTGGAACATGATACTCTTGAGGCTGACTAGACTGGGCCAGGGGGAATGTCAGGATTCCCTGCACGGGACATCATACGGCAGAGAGGACTCACAGCTGCTGCCATAGCACACATGTTTGCTTCTAGGGTCACAGCATAAAAGGCCTTCCCGCCCATCATTCCTTCCCTCGTATCCACTTTTTCCCATTGCCATGAACTCCTCACCTTTCTCTATCCATGGCAGGCTTTCTTTCCATGCCTTGGTGTTCTTGCTCTGTTTGAAAGGCCCATTCCTGCACATCCATCTGGCAAACTCCTACTCAATCTTCAAGACCCAGGTGAAATGTGCCTCCTTAGGAAATCGTCCCTGAACTCCCTCCCCTGTGTGGTAGGCTGAAAAATGAGCCTCCCCCCACCAAAAAAAATTGCTTATGTCCTAATCCCCAGAGCCTATAAATATGTTACTTTACATGGTAGAAGGGACTGTGCAGAGGTGATTGAGTATCTTGAGATGGGGAGGTTATCCATGTGGGCCCGGTGTAATCACAAGGGTTCTTATAAGAGGACAGTGAGAGGTTCAGAGTTAGTAGTAGGATCTATGAAGCAGACAATTGGAGTGAGGCTGGGGAGGGACCACAGACCACGGAATGCAGGCGCCTCTAGAAGTTGACAGAAGTGAGAAAATGGATTCGCTCTTTGCAGCCTCCAGAAGGAACCAGCCTGCCAATGCCTTTACCCCAGCGAGACCGAGTTTGAATTTCTGATCTCAAAAACTGTAAGGGAATAAATCTGTGTAGTTAGGAGGCACTCAGTTTGTGGTAATGTGTCATAGCAGCGATGGGAAACAGAGAACTGTGAGCAGGGTTCCCTCTGCCTCCTCTGGGATCCCTTGCAACTCTATGCCCATGCTGCAGCTCCTCACTACCAGCGCTTATCCGGTGCCCTTCACGTGCCATGCCTATCCGGAGTGCCACACAGGCATTATCACACTCAATCTTACTGCAATGCAGCTGGGCAGGTACAAGATCCCCAGTTTACAGAGGAGGAAACTGAAGACCACAGAAATGAAGAAACTTGACCCAAGAAAGTCACACAGGTCACGAAAGTGACATAGCTAGAACTTGAACTCAGCACACACCGTACAGTGATCATGTATGTAAGCGTTGGTCTCTTCCACCAGAAAGTAAGGTAAAAGGGTAGATGTTGGGCCTCCAACAACTACAGAATGAACAGACCTCTGAATTGGGGCCTCTCTGTGCTATCTGAGTGGTTCAGCGAATTCTTGTGTGAAGGATGTAAAAAATGGAATGTCTGCTCTTGGAAACTAGAACTTTTCATCATACTAGATTATTTGTAACAATGACCTAAAGCACTTTATTTCACACTTTCTATGACCTTTCCTTATGGGTGGTGTGGTAAAGTAGGAGTCCAGGACTTATAGTCCAGACACCTCTGGGTGAGTTCCAGCAAATATACCCTAAGCCTCAATTTCTTCATCTGTAAATGGATACAAGAATCCCACTGCCAGAAGAGGCCCTGGTAAGGACAAAGGAGAATGGGCACACAAAAGCATTGGGTGCAATGTGAATGCTGCTCTTGTTCTCTCTGGGCCATGAACAAAGCTGTGGGGCACGCTGGGCAGTTGGTCTTTCCCCACAATCACAGAGGACACTGAGACCCCACAGGCAGCTATTGCACCCCACTAGAAAGTATAAGGCTGCCTGGCCCAAGTACCAGAGGGGCTGTCCAAGTTCTCTGCTGCCAGAAGGCAGATGTGGAGAGGTCATTTGGGGCCGAGATGAGGACAGCTGACCAGAGAAGCCAGCCTGTGATTGTCAAAGGTAGGTGTGACTGCATGGACCGCGATGAGATGAGGAGAGGGCTTCGCAATAGTGCACATGGGTGAGCAGAGGCATGGAAGAGAGAAAGTCCCACGGGTAAGGGAGGCTCTAAAAATGTGGAACATGGAGTTTGTGGCCAAGACCACAGAGTCAGTGGGCAGGAGGAGAGGGAGAAGGTGGGAGGGATGGTGGCTGGGAGTACAGCGAGCTACACAGAAATAAGGAACTGCATGGCCTCTGAAAGAAATCAGGCACATTCGTCAGTCCTGGGCCCAGCAAATACATTCCACTTGACACCATATATCTCTCAATTTCCTGGGGCCAGTACAAACACGGCCCAGTGCAAATACAGACACCATATATCTCTCAATTTCCTGGGCCCAGTGCAAACACGGCCCAGTGCAAATACATTTCTCCATATATCTCAGCTTGGGAAATCCTGGGAAATCCCCGATAAGGGTGCTGCTGTTTGTAGTTTTACTAAAAGCACGGAAACCAATAGATAACTGCTAAATGTATAAACTTAATATGTTAACCAATTGTAATGCTGTAACCTAAAGAATTCCCTTGTTCCCTGCTCCTCTGTAACCTTACAAGTCCTATTTTCATCGGGCTATAAAAAGCCAGCGCACGCATTGTTCGAGGCCCTCTTGTATGTCGTGGAACGGAGGGACCAAGTTCGAACTTGCATTAAAGATCCTTGCCGCTTGGCTTTGACTCTGGACTCTGGTGGTCTTCTTTGGGGAATAAACGGCCTGGGCATAACACCTCCTTCTTTCAGTCTCTTGTGTGTCTAGGAGCTGAACATCCAAGGGACTCCAAACCAATCATCTAGGCAGCAGTTCTCAGTCCTGGCTGCACAGAGAATCACGTGGGCGAGTTTTACAAAATCCCAATGCCCAGGCTGCACTCCAAACCACTTCACTCAAAGTCCCCAGGAGTGGGACGCAGGCATGAGTATTTTTTGAAGCTCCCTAGGTGATTTCAAAGTCCAGGGGAGGCTGAGAAGTTCTGCTCTAAGCCTCGGCTCCAGGGCTAGGAAGCAAGCCTGGAGTCATCCAGATTCCAGTTGAGCTCGTTGCCTTCAGCAATTCTCCGTGCAGTTCCCTTCCCCCTGCCTGTGCCCCTGGCGCCCTGCAGCTTTGCATGAATGAATGTGATACTTCCCTCCTGTCCTTGGCCAAAACTTGGCCTCTAGGGGGTGTTTGCGCAGTTGTTTAAGGATAAGGTTCCACCAGATTCATTTTTCTGTGGTGGCCAGACTGACTCTCCATGGCCTGGTGGCCCTGCCCTGAAGTGTGGTGGGCTTCCGAGGCACTGGCACACCCAGCTCACCCTGAGCATCAGTGAGCCTTCTCTGTGGCCGACCCCTAGCATGGATAGCTTGGGCACAAGGGGATGGGAATGAGGAGAGTCCTCTCACTGGCCCCTGGAAGAGGGAGAATAGAGCATTTACTGACCACTAAGCGCTCTGTGCCCGGCATGGGAGCAGGTGCTTCACATGCATTATTAAGCGATCCTTATCACTTTTCACCTTATGATGCAGATATTTGAAATCATTCTGTTTTACAGATGAGAACACAGAGGCTCAGGAAAGTGAAGCAGCTCGGCCTAAGGTTTCACAAATGGGAAATGTTATAGCTGGGTTACACACCTAGGTCTGCTGGCTCCAGAGTCTGAGCTTCGGCGCTCAGGGTCTCAGTTTCTCACCTATAAAATGAGTATGATAAAAAAATCCCTCCTTCACAGTGTTCTTGTGAGCATTAAAAAAGTAGCAATGTTAACCTATATAAAGCAGACAGTAGTGTGTTGGGAATTCGGCTGATGCTTGATAAAAATGGTCCTGATTCACCTTTTTAAAAAGGACTCCATATTAATGCTTTATATGGTCTAAAGAAAATATAGTGTAGCTAAGTTTAAAAAAAAAAATAGGTTGAGACCAGAGCATTATTTCCATCTCCACTTTCTTCTCTGTGCTCTCTAAAAAATGCATGAGCTTGTTACCAATACTAATTAGTTCTTTTCCTGGCACCCAATCAACAAGATGTCTAAGGTCAGCCATCTGGGGTCCTTTGGGTGAACGCTGAGAGCTGAGGCAGGGCTGCTTCCCCAGGCTCATGCCCACGCCTACAGGAGCCTGGATCTGCAGGGGCTTGTGTCTGCTAGCGTGGCCATCCCCTTAGCTGGCACAAAGAACATAGGTGAGGTCTTGGAAATCCCAGATACTTCCCAGTTGCATTCACAGAGATGCTGCTTTTAGCATTTCTCCCTTTCAGATATCAGTGTTTTCTTCCTATTATAAAGCATTCTGCTATCAATGAAGCATCCCAGATCCCACAGTGAGGAAATGCATTCCATCTACTCCCAGACCTAGGTGGGACAGTGCTTGGTACAGAGTAGGCACTTAATAAATATTTGTTAAATAAATGAATGAGCATGTGGAAACTCACTCATACTGCCCGAGTCTCCTAATTTCCAGGCTAAGTACTCCTGAGTTTTTCAACCATTACTCACGTGGGTGGCAGAGGGGGTGCTCAAAGCACGAGGCTTTAGTGAACCAGAGGCTAAGGGAAGATATGTCTCTTCCCTATGGGCTAGGGGAGGTGAGGTTAGAAAGCCAGAGAAGGGAGTCTGACCTGGGCATGCACTCGCTACACAGGCAGAGAGGGAGGACTGAGGGTAGAGCCAGAGAATGAGAAAGACACAGGCCCATGAGGAGATCTCATACCCATGACACTGCCCCAGCCAAGCTGGTTTGGAGCTATGGAACTTACAGAAACAGAGCACATGACACCCCTAGAAGGGATCTGCACACACCTGGCCAGGTAGACTGGCACTGGAGTCTTTGAAAACAAAACTTCTCTTTGACCAACACTCATGAGTGCAGACCATTTTGAAAGTCTCAGAATCCTTCCCTATCTTCTTCCATCTCATGCTGGGCCCTTCCTTTTGACCCTTCCAGAATGACAATATTTCACTTTACTCAGGAAAAACCAGCGGTGCAAAGTAGGAAGCAGAGTAATCAGGCCACCTGCCCAATTTTCCCTAAATTTTCTACCTAAATTGCCAAGACAAATATTTCAGGAAACTGCACTTTGCTGGAATGGTTAGGTAATTCATCTTATTTACCATCTAAATGCACTTGAGAGCTGAGAGAGATTCACTCATGTTATCGCTTCTTAGTCAGATGCAATTCACAGCAGAAATCGCTGCCATCCAAAGCTTCCATAACTTCCAAAGGGTAATGGATTTTTTTCAGCCCATCTTTCTTCCCCGCTCATATTTGCTTGAGGATTCCAAATGGATTCTATTTACTGTAATTACTGTTCTAACTGCAGCTCACTTGCAATGCATCAGGTTAATGTTAACAAGATACCCAGCTGATGCTGGTAATGTGTATTCATTGTTCAAACTCTTTACCCACCCCCTTTGGTGTTGTCTCAATTCTATTTTCTGAACCCAAAGGTGAGGGAGCAAAGCCAAGAAACACGGGTGGATTTTTTTCTGTTTTATTCTTCCCTAATGCCATGGGCTTTTTCTCAATGGATATTCATTGTTCTTGGGTTTTCCTATTCCTGTATTTACGTGGCATTATTACAAATGTTATGCTTTGCTTAAATACTGATTTACACACTTACCCTCTCTCATTTTTCCATGCTACTAGTGTCATTAAATTTCACGTTATTTGATTATTAATAACAAAAATTAACATTGACAAAGTCCTGACAATTTGCAAGACATATTCCACCTGTGTTATCTCTATAATAAGAGAAATAATGGCCAAGTGTATCAAGAGGCTTAATCTCTCAATTCTGGGGTAGTTTATATTCATAATCTGAATCTATGGAAAAAGCACCACTTCACAGGGGCAAAGACTAGGGTTCATATTCTAGCTTCACCATTTAGCTACAGGAATTCAGGTAAGCTTATCTCTCTGAACTTCAGTTTCCTCATCTGTAAACAGACAAAACTATAACCTACTTCATACATTATTGAGAAGTTCCTTGCAAATAGGTGCTTAATAAATTATCTGTTATTATACCTTACCAATAATTTCAATCACGTCACCACATTTAAGGACCCAGAACACACAGCTGGGAATGTATTTTAATAGGACTTCCAAGTGAATGTTTTTTGAGCTATGAGGAGCTTGGAGATGAGACCCTTACTACTCAAAGTGTGGTTCACAAACCATCAGCATCATTATTTGGGAACTTATTGAAATACAGATACCCAGGTCTTTCTTCAGAAAGAAAAATGTGTAATTATAACATGACTCCATAGAGTTGACAGAAAAATAGACTATCCCTTCAGTCCTGATGACCTGATCTCAGTCTGAAAAGCATTAAGAGGGCTGAAGAGGAGACATTCCCAAATAAAACTCCGAAGTCCATTCTAGCTCATTCCACTATGCAAGCAGCTGTAATTCCCCAGAGAACATTTGACTCTCCTTGTCGCAGTGATGATCATTAAGCATGATGAAAACAAATGCCATTTTTAATTCAGGTGCTAAGAGTCTGAGGCCATACAGTTTCGATGTCATCCAGACAGTACCTCAGTGTATGGGTAAGTCTCTTCTCCTTTCCACCTAGGTTACCTCATCTATAAAATGAGAATCACAATACCTGCCTTCAGGGGTGTTTGAGAATTAATGCAGACAGATGCTTACCATACTGTCTGGCACACCGTAGGCACTCATTTTCAGCTGCAGCAGCGGTAGCCTTAGGAATAGTAATAAACATGTCTTTATTAAACACACATTGAAGCTGCTGCTTCAACCCCCACCTCCCACCCCAAAAACACGTTTATTCTATTATTAGTAATTAGTAATTGCTATTTATTACTGTAATTGCCATCTCTGCAAAAAGAGCTACCATGTCCCTGTTCCCAAAGCCAAGTTCTTGGTGTCAGTCACCTGCTTTCATTATGGGGAAGCAAAGGAGAGCTGGAACTGGAATTCTAAAAATCCGCTTCACTTTTCTTCTCTTGGTAACTTTCTTGGAAAGCCACTTAAGCCCTGACAATCACACTTTCTTCCTCTGTAAAATGGGTGTAAACCATTTTCCCCCAACTGCCTCAAGGCCAAAGTGAAGAGCTCAGAAAATGAAGTATCTGAAAGTGATTTGCAACCATACAATATTAGTTGAACAAATGTAAAAGACCCCTGCGATCCCTGCTTTCCCTTAGGCTGCAAGTCCTGATCTCATGGTTCGGGGTTTCTCTCCTTTTCCCACCAAACCACCGCCTTTGCAGAAGCTTCCATTACCACACAGGTCTCCTGCAATCTCTATCCTGGGTTTCACTCTCCCCTTTCAGACCAATTTGCTCATCACTAGGGATGCATCTTACTTAGAAACTGTTCTTTCTCTTCCAAAATCAAAGGTGGCATTATTAAGGGTTGGGGAAGAGTGGTGTTTTAACTTCTACACACACTTCACTAGTGCCAGCTCCCACCAAATAAACATGCAGATACGTCAAAAGTGTGTCTGGCAGGTCCTTCGGCCTTTTACCCCCATACCCTACTAGGCCACCACCACGGTGCCTTTACCCTGGTCTTGTAGGGAGACTCTAGAGCCGCCTTATACCAAACCCTCATAGCTTCCTCTGCATTTTCTTAACCATTTAAGGAACTCCTAATAGGCCATGGACTTCAGGACAAGACTATAAGGCTGGCTGACTTATTTTCCCCATGATGAACTCAAAGATGATGGAGACCCACTTGACTCACTTTAGGGCCAGGGTTCTTTCCCCACTAGAGGAGGTATAAGATGGGAGCTCAGTGCCTCCCCAGGGAGGACCTCATTCTCTTGGTACTTTAGTACTACACTGTTTGCAGTGGGGCCCCGCAGACAGCCACACTCTCCAGACATCTACGTGACCTTTGGCAAGCCGCTTCTCTGCTGCTTAGCATAGGGACCTATGCTTCCTTCAGCCTCCATTTCCCTATCTATAAAAACAGGAACATGCAGCTGGAGTAATGTAGTATAAATCAGCTGTTTAATTATATCTATCCTCTCACTTCTTTTGGTAAGACTCAAGGGGCCCCATTTCCCAGGATACCTGGGCAAACCATTTTTTGAGCCTTCTGTACCCAACCATAGTCATTAGTCTTTTAACACAGCCATTTGTTCATTTATGTAATAGACACTTACTGAATATCTTTCATGTTCTGGTATAAGGCTGTACCGAGGATACAGTGGTGAGCAATACTGCCATGGTGCCCAATTACATGGAGGTGGCACTCATGGCAAACACTAGTTGCCTCCCAAAGGACTTTTCCAATACAGCAGAATCTCTTTCATTAGTATCCCATATCAAAACAGAGGGATCATACAAGATGCCTCAGAGTCAAAATTCCAGCTACTGATCACGGTTAAGTTTTGGTTCTATCACTTGCTAGCTATGCAATAGTTATAGACAGAATGGTTGCGTCTTCACAAAATTCATTGTTGAATTAACCCCCACTGTGATGGTATTTGGACACTAGGCTTTTGGAAAGTAATCAGGGTTAGATTCAGTCATGAGGGTGAGGCACTCATGATGGTATTAGTGGTTTCATAAGAAAAGGAAGAGAGAAAGGCCATCTGCAAGCTCGGGAGAAGGTCTTCAGCGGGAACCCAAGTGGCTGGCACCTTGATCTTGGACTTCAAACCTCTAAAACTGTGAAAAATAAATGTCTGTTGTTTAAGCCACCCAATTTATGGTATTTTGTTATGTCAGCCCATGTGAACAGTGACCTTATCTTCTCTATGTCTCAGTTTCCTCATCCAGAAAATGGGGATAATTATAATCCTATCTTACAAATATAAAATGAGGATTAGATGGAACATTACATATAAAGTACTTCACACAGGGACTTGCCCAAAAAGTGATAGTTTTTATCCTCAAAGTGCCCAACTGGAAATGCCAATCACAGGATGCTAGAGCTGTAAGGGATCTTGCCAACCCCCTTCACTGTATGGAGGAAATGAGGCTCAAAGGGGAATGGCTTGCCCAGGACTATGATACCAGGGTCCCAATTTCTGCTTCAGGTTTGCTCCCCTCCACCGGCTGGGGAGGGTCTCATCCTTCCTCCTATCACCTGTCTCATCTCTGATACTTAGCACGCCCACTTGAAATTGTCACCCCCTTTACCTGGTGAGCAGCTCCTATGTGACGTTGCTAAGAGATGAGGATCCATCACTGAATTCTACACCTGGAAAGTCTCTTAAATTAGGTTGTTGGAATTCTTCTTTTTGAAGAAAACCCAAGTAGAAAAAAAAAAATTCACCGATGTTTCCTTGGAAAATGCTGTAGGAGGAGTTAAAACTATGCTAAAGTGTGCAGCCCATTTATAATAATAGCTGAACACCTTTCATTTGCTTTGCCCTTTGTGGTTTGCAAGGCACATTTCTACATATTGTTGAGTCCCCACAATCAATCAATCATTCCTTCATTCATAAATAGATATTTAGCACTTTCCGTGTAGCACACACCATTCCAGATGACAAAGGTTTAGCAGTGAATAAGACAGACAAAAACCTCTGCTTTTATGGGGTTTATGCTCTAGCAGGCAATAAATGCAATACACACATGTACACCTACAGACAATGTTTTCCAATACTGGCAAGTATTGTGGAAAAAATAAGGCAGAGAAAGGGGAGAGAGAGTTAGGGAACTTGTTTTGAGTGGCCAGGAAAGCTTTCTCTGGAATGCAATCCAGGCAGAGATTATTAATATTGTTGAATAAATATCTGAAACCCCATTTTATATAGAAACACAGTCCAGACTCAGACAGCAGTTACGTAGTAGGGCCCAGAGGAGAATTCATATTTTCTCTATCCCAGCCTGTGATGATGCCAAGTCTCATGTCTGGATCCAGGAAGCCAGACTGGAGGACGAGGTGAACAGAGTGTGCTGGAGATCAAGTTCTTGTGTCTCATTCTATCACACTGTCCACCTGCTATTGCTTACTGTGTGCTGGCCCCTGGGCTGGGCACTGGGACTAATGGGATAAAGCAGACATAGTCCCTGCCCTTAGGAAACTTCCAGATAGATGAGTGAGGAATATGAGACAAGTTCATACATAACTGTGCCTCCTGTTAGAAATCCCAAGTCTACCCCAGGCCCTTCAGAATGGGGCTGCTTCTCCAGTAATCACTAAGAAAAAGGTCTCCAACCTCCCAGATTTTCTTCTGTTTAATCAACAATCATGAATTAGCTGCTGACTCCACACTGACCACTGCTAGGGATCACCTCTATCTTTCCCACCCAGGCACCTCATACGCAACTTCCAGCCACCTCTACTGCTAACACCTTAGTCCATGCTGTCATCAACTCTTGCCCAGAATACTGTCACAGCCCTCTTTATTTTCCTTTCTTGTTTTTTTTTTTTTCTCTGAGACAGGGTCTCACTCTGTTACCTAGGCTACAGTGCAGGGGCACAATCACAGCTCACTGCAGGCTCAAATCTCTGGACTTAAGTGATCCTCCCATCTCAGCCTCTTGAGTAGCTGGGGCTACAGGTGTGCACCACCATACTTGGCTAATTTTTTCTTTTTGGTAGAGATGGGGTCTCACTATGTCACCTAGGCTGGTCTCGAACTCCTGGCCTCGAGTGATCCTCCCACCTCAGCTTCCCAAAGTGCTGGAATTACAGGCGCGAGTCACCACTCCTGGCCCTGTCACAGTCTTCTAACTTTTAACTTCTAACTTCTGATGCTGCTCCTGCTCCCAACTACCACACCCTTCAGGGTGTTCTCAACCCAGCAGCCAGAGTGATTTCTTAAAAGTGTATCAATCATGTCATTCCTCTGCTCAGAACCCTTCAATGACCCCCTCACACTGGCCTCACACTGGCCTCCAAGATTCTACGTGGCCTGCCCGCCCCCACCGCCCCTCTCAGACCCACTGCCTTCCCACTCACCTCCTTGCTTGCCCTCCCTGGCCACACTCTCCTTCCTTTTTGCTTTCTTCCTGTGCACCAGTCACGGGCCTACCTCAAGGCTGTTGTCTGCCAGATATTTTTAAGATTTTCCCCCTTAAAGGAGATATCCTTTAAGTCTTTGTTCAAATCTTACCCTCTTTTAATTTGCAATCGACATGGCTTCCACGTGACAACCTTCCTTATTTCCTAGTTTTTCTCCCTATCACTCTTGCCTTCTCATATATGGTATCATCTACTCTCTGATTGTGTTTCTGTCTGCCTTCCCTTACTAGAATGCAAGCTCAAGGACACAGACTTTTGTCTGACTTGTTTAGTATCTATCCGACAGCCTGGGACAGTGCTAGCCATATAGGGGATACTCAGTAAATCTCTGTTGAGGCTGGGCACATTGGCTCACACCTATAATCTCAGAACTTTGAGAGGCTGAAGCAGGCAGATCACTTGAGGTCAGGAGTTCGAGATCAGCCTGGCCAACATGGTGAAACCTCATCTCTACTAAAAATACAAAAATTAGCCAGGCGTGATGGCAGGCATCTGTAATCCCAGCTACTCGGGAGGCTGAGGCACAAGATTGCTCAAACCCAGGAGGTGGAGGTTGCAGTGAGCTGAGATCGTGCCACTGCACTCCAGCCTGGGTGACAGAGCGAGACTCCATCTCAAATAAAAAATTAAAAATAAATAAATAAATACATAAATCTCTGTGGAATAAACATCCAGACCAATCATCTTCTCCATCCCAAACTTGTTTCTCCTCTGACATCCCTTTTTTTTTTTGTTGAGGGCATGATCATCTACCTAATCACCTGTGACTCAGTGCAATAGTTCAGGAAGCCTAGATTGGAGCCAAGGAGGTGAAAAGCCCCGTGCTGGGTGCCATGGAAACAAATGAAACTGGGAGTCACTTCTAGTACCTGATTTCCTCAGCCCCCTCAAATCCAAACTAAACATCAGTTTTCTGATTTGTAAAATCAAGATAATAATACCTATTTCATAAAATGAAATGAGATAACATGTATAAAGGATTCAGGAAACATGTGTGCTGCATAGTAAATACCTAAGAAAAAATAATTCAGCTGGCACTGAATTCTGGAGTCTTGCTCCTGAATACCTCCAAAACATGTCAATGACTCACCCTTTCCCTGTCCTGCTGCTTCCAGGATGAATTAGAAGGCTGGAAGGAGCAGAGAGCACTGAGGGCGAGGAAGGAGAGGCATATGGTTAGAGGTGACCCTGACTGCCAGTCAGCTCTTGGTTTCAGCTGAATGCCTGACCCAAACACAATTGCCAGTCACATAGACAAGGGTAAGACCACAATCCTCTAGGGCCACAGAGCCTTCGGGCTCCCATGGAACCAAGAGTGACCTCCCCTCTACTACCCCAATCATGCCCAGCCCCCACCCAACAGACCTCTCCTTCCAAATGGGCTCCTCACACCACTGCCTGGGTGACATCGTGGTAACAGAGAGAGCCACGGAGCATGACTGCCTGCAGCTACTTGATTTGTGCAAGTTGCTGACAGAAGGATGTGCATGACCCCCATGGAAGATTAGGAGTGGGACATTCCCAACAGAGAGGCCTGGGCAGGCCAGAGAGGCAAGGGGAAAATTCTGCTCCTTGCTCTCTCTGCTGGCTAGTTGTGGAGTCCCACAGCAGTCTCCTCTCTGGCCTCCGTGCATATATTCCAAAGGGAAGAAAAAGGAGACAGAGAAGAAGGGAGGAAGGGAGCGGGAGAGGAAGAGGCAGACAGATGGGAGACACAAAAAGAGACACAACAAATTAAGGTTTTTGAGGACCTTCTGTGCACCAGGCACAAGTTCTTCTTAAGAAGTAGAAAATAAAAGGGCAGTGTGAGGGAAAGAGAGGTGGGCTGGAGAAAGAAGCAGGGACAGAAAAATGACAGAGACAGGGTCAGAAAAATGACAGAGAGACACAGGCAGATGGGTACCCTCATTGGCAAGGCTGGCGATTTATAAACAAGATCATTTCTTAAATGTTGGGATAAAGCCATCTCCCAGGTAGGTGGACAGTCAGGGGGAAAGGATGTAGGGCTCTTTGGGACCTAACTACTTTTGCCTTATGGGGCAGGAAAACAAGGCTTAGCCAGCACGAGTCACTAATGAGAAAGACTTGCTGAGGGCTGGAGGAAGATGGCCATACATCTGCCTCCTGGACCAGATTGGCACTGACATTCCATGACCTTATGTTTCAGTTGAGTTTAGATTGTATTTGTTTTCTTTGGGGGGTTTTCCTCCCCTTCAAATCTATCTAATAAAACAGATCTTACATGGAAAGCCCAGCTTCTGGTTGATAATTTGTAGAGAGGGAGAGTCTAATCCTGATGGTCAAGTCCAGGAAGGCTTTCTGACCTAAGCAATCTCATTTCTGGACTGTCTTTTAACATGGTTTTTAGGGGAAAAATAGTTTTCGCCTTGAACCTGACAAGCCAGACTCTGAATTGCTTAGACTTCCTAAGCCTCATCTGTCACTCCACAAACATGCCATCCTGGAAGTGTGACGATCTCTAATGCATCATGGTTTATCAATGAGTCTGACGTGACGCCTGGTACATGAAAAACACTTATAATCAATCAAGCAAATCAGAAAAGCTGTAAAAATAGCTTATAGTTTATGTATCCACTGCCAAGAAAGGCTACAAAGGATATATTCATGATCAACCAGCCAGAGATATGCAATGAAAATAGAAGAACAGGGAGAAAAAAAAAAAAGAGGGTTTACCATTGGGGTCAGCAAACTCAAGCCTGCAGGCCAAAGCCAGTTGACCAGGTTTTGTTTATTTATGTAGTTTTATTGGTACACAGCCATGTCCATTTGCTTGCATAGCCTCTATAGCTGCTTTCCACTATAAGGCAGAGTTGAGTAGTTGTGACAAAATCTATATGACCTGCAAAACCCAAAATATTTACTTTGTGATTCTTACAGAAGAATTTTGCCAATCTTTGAGACAAAACATAGACTCACCACTTTTTATCTGCAGAGGCTAAATGCGAGCCTATTGTTTATTTTTGTTGTTGCCTTGGTTTTTTCACTTACAAAGTGAGTTTATAACATCCCCCAGACAGAGAATAAAGTTCAAAAGTGAAAGCTACATAAAAGTACTTAGCACCCTGCCTGGCACACAGCAAGCCCTCATTGAATGGCATCTTTGTGTTATCACCGTTATTTTAAGTAGAGTTAAATTAAGTAGATTTAAATTAAGTTATTTTAAGTAGATTTAAATTAAGTAGATTTAAGTAGATTGTTTCCGGGACAGGACACAGAGATGTTTGGGGAAGGCAGAGCTGGCTGACGAACCCTACCCAGTGTCCTGATTAATGCATTACAGGGAATCTTGAAGGAAGTCAAGAGAAATGAACACTTGGTGAGTGGCACTCTACTGCAAGTTCATTTTATTTCATTTCTTTGATTCTCATAAGGACTTGGTGCCATTTAACAAGGGAGAATGGATGTCACGGCTCAGAGAGGTCACACAAAGATACAAAAAGCCTAGGAATGCAAGCACAGGTCTGTCTGCTTCAAAGCTTAAATTTATATTTTTCTCTACCTTAAAATAAGTAATGTGGTTGAAGGAGCTGGTGACATTTTACTTAGAAAAGACAGACTCAGTGGTGACCCAGCAGCCTGCCTCCAAATACTTAAGTGTTCCTATGTACCCAAGAGGTCGGAAATACAGTAGCTTCAGAGGATAAAACAAAGACCCTCAACCCATCCCTTTTCTGATTCTGTGTTGCTGAAAAATTAAAGTTGCACAGATATGTGATAACTCTCCCTATGTCATATGCACAGAAGCCCCAAAACAATAACCAAAAAAAAGAATTTGAAATCTAAAAGGTTTAAGTCTGTCCTAAAGATAAGCTGGCATGAATAAAATAATATTCTATGTGTGCATTGTGTTGTAGGTTATGAAGAATTTCCATATGTATGATTTTATTTGATGTTGTGAACAAATGTGAACCTGAAAGAGCTAATCCTTCAAGATGGATCCCTAGTGGCTAACCGGGCCTACATTTAAAATAGAGCCAAGAAGTCATTTGCTGACAAGAGTTCCCTAAAAACCAAAACCATACCTTTTTAACTTTAAGAATTTCAGAGCTCACCTGAACCAACCAAAGCTCACCTGCCTTTACCAATCAGGGCTCAGCCATGTTGACCAATCAAAAACTCAGCAAGTTTGAATCCTTCATTTGCATGAACAGACTTGATTGTGAACTTAGGTGAGAACTTTTGCTATAAAACTTGAACCCTCAGCCAGGCATGGTGACTCACACCTGCAATCCCAGCACTTTGGGAGGCTGAGGCAGGTAGATCACCTGAGGTCAAGAGTTTGAGACCAGCCTGGCCAACATGGTGAAACCCCGTCTCTACTAAAAATACAAAAATTAGTCAGCCGTGGTGGTGGGCACCTGTAATCCCAGCTACTCAGGAGGCCGAGGAGGCCAGGAGAATTGCTTGAACCTAGGAGGCAGAGGTTGCAGTGAACCAAGGTTGCGCCACTGCACTCCAGCCTGGGTGACAGAGCGAGACTCCGTCTCCAAAAAAAAAAAAAAAAAAACTTGAACCCTCTCTGCTCTCTGTAACACACCATCTTCTGTTTGCACCAAAGGCCATATCTTCCCATTATGCAAACTGTTCACTGGAATAAAATCTCTTTCCTCCAAATGCCTTTTCAGAGAACCTTTGTTCACAGTCTTCACCAAAATCATGTGAGGATGATGAGACACATGTTACAGCCTCAGTTACAGAAAATGAAAACTGAGACAAAAGGCTAGGAGACAGAGCAAATGAGGTGCTGGTGCCACACACTCCACATGGTGGGAGATGCTTCATCGAGTGACTGTGGGCAGCCTCCTTTTAAATGGTCCACTAAACAGGGTGGTAACTAGCACATGCCTTTGTCTGAGGGCTGGAGTCTTACCTGGAAGTTTCTAAAGCAATGGCATGATCTCCAATGCTACACATTCTTTTAGGTTGTCCCCAAAGATGCCTGTGTTGCAGATTTGGTTCAGAATATTTCTCCTTCTGTCCTGAGGCCACTTTCATAGCCAGCTCTGACATCAGCCTGACTTGCTGTGAGAGCGTTCTGTTTGTGAAACCTAACCTGGGGACAATCCCTATTCAGTTTTCCAGGGAATCGCTTGAGCCATTTTGGATCCACCTGGGCGTGCTGTCCACTCCCACCTAGCATTCTGCCTCAGCCCTACTATGATGATCTGTGGGTTTGCGAATGTGACTTTGTCAAAATTTCTGCTCTTGAACATGGTGGTGCCCCACCCTGATCATAACCCACTGACTTTGCAGTTCTCGAAGCAAGTTTAAAGGGCAAATTTTAAACAGGCAAGTCATATTGGAAGACAGTATTGCCTATAGTACCGCAGGTACTAAATCATTTCAAAAACCATCACCGTTCACCAAGAAAGACGAGCGAGACAAATATAATTGATGACGATTTCTTTTTTGGTTAAATGTAGGCCTTTGGTTGATAACCCCTAAATTATCTTGCCCACTTGTAGCAACAACTGTCCAAGTGTGGCATATGTTTATAGGTAAGTAAGGACTGTAAAACATACCACAAGAACACTCAATTCCTGGCACATCAAAACAGGTCAAGTGCATCACTATGCATTAGGTTAACTGAGAGATGGAAATAGACTAAATGGAATGGAAATGTTTCCACTTTGAAATGTTACCATAGTAATTACTATGCCCTGAGCTTTATTTGCCATGTTCTGGGGCTACCCCCCAAAATATCACTCCTTTATAGCACTCTCCACCTAAAGGCTTCTGGACTCTGGTAAAATCAGGGCTATCATCACAACAGTCCTGCTAGATGAGGAATCCTCCCAGATGCCTTAGAATTATTAGCTCTTCATCCACTTAGTAAGCTGCCCCCTTCCCCAAACATGGGATTGACAATTTCAGGAAATTAAATGATAAATATTACTAAAATGACCTTTAGCACAGTGCCAGCTGAGTAAATGCCAATATTACATCTTGTTGATCAGAGGCCTGGAAAGCCATGACTATCGAGGAGCTTATGAGGTGGTATCCCCAGAGAGCTCTGGGCCAGACAGGGACGCTCAGGACCCGAAGCAAAGGCAGGAAGCTCTGTCAATCATTCATGGGCCTGATGCAAAATGCTTATGTCACCATGCGGGGAAAGCAGGACACAAAGCGTACACATAGTGCGATCACAAGAGTACCAAATTATGCCTTTGTAAGAAGAGGCATTCAAAAAACTAATGTGGGTAGTGAGGCTAAGGGTTCCTTCCCTCCCTCCCACCCTCTCTCCCTCCCTGCCTTCCTCCCTGCCTGCCTGCCTACCTGCCTTCCTCCCTGCCTGCCTGCCTACCTTCTTTCTTCCCTTCTCCTTCCCTCCCTCCCTTCCCTCCCTCCCTCCCTGCCTCCCTCCTTCCCTTCCTTCCTTCGTTTCTTTCTTTCCTTCCTGACCTCTAACTTCCTAACTCCTTAGTTTCCTCTCTCCTTCCCACCATTCATTCAATAAATACTAACTGAACAACCCCTGTGGACTAGGCACTGAGTGAGATACTGATGATAGTGTAGTAAAAACAAAAAACACCTTTAGTTTTTATTGTATTTCTGTAAACTTTTTTTAAAGTAAAAAGGTATATATATATATATATATACACACACACACACACACAGGCATAAGGATAAATCTATGGCCAGGCACGGTGGCTCATGCCTGTAATCTTAGCACTTTGGGAGGCTGAGTGGAAGGATCACTTGAGGCCAATAGTTCAAGACCAGTCTGGGCAACACAGCAAGACCCCGACTCTACAAAGAAAAAATAAATTGGCTGTGCATGGTGTTGCATGCCTGTAGTCCTAGCTACTTGGGAGGCTGAGGCAGGAGGATCCTTTGAGCTTAGGAATTTGAGGTCGCAGTAAGCTATCATTGCACCACTGCACTCCAGCCTGGGTGATAGACTAAGGCACTAAAAAAAGAATAAATCTAGTATTAAACATAACTGGTTGTAAAACTCTACAAAACAATCAGGATAATATGAACAGCAACTGGATAACTGATGTCATTAAGGGATTCTTACACATCATCCAGATTTTGTTTTTTTTTTTTATAAGGCGGGGAAATCTTTAATTTTTTTTGAGATACACACTAAAGTATTTACAGATGAAATAGTAAGATGTCTTGGAATTTGACTCAAAATAATCCAATGACCAGATATTGATCATTGTTGAAGCTGGGTGGTGAATACATGAGGAGGTTATTATATTCACTTCTAGTTTTGCATAATCTTGAAATTTTCATAGTAAAAGTAAAACAAAACAAAAGCATAAAAGTCACATAAAAATAGGACAAGTCTGCTGGGAAGTGCTGAGGTCAAGGCAGGAGGGTTAGAATAGGGGCAAAGGTAGAGAAAAGTTACCTAGAGAGAAGGAAAACTGCAGATCAGACTTTTAAAAAACTTTACCTCCAACTATATCCTTACTTAGATAAAAGTTATCATCATCATCAAATTGTCCTGAGACACAAAGAACATCCCTCCTCTATTCATTACAGAGCCACAGCCTCTTCCTCCGTGGGTTCCTACAGTACTTTGTGCAGCTGGATAATATTTATTCTGCTTTATTATAGTTCATTTATGTGTCTGACTTCTCCATTAACTCCATGAGCAACAGCTACATATTCTCATTTCTGAATCCCAGTTTCTCATACTCGGCTGGGCATACAATAAATGCTTGTTAAATTGATTTCAAAAATTTATTGTACAATTCATAAGTTTCAGGATGTTTTCCCTAAAATCCTAATAATGTATGTGATCAGGTAGAAAGAATATATGAATGAAATAGAAAGGCACATGACATTTCTTCCCACTCAGGATCAGCATGTTGATTCTGTTCATACAGGGAACCTCTCCCTCCTCTGTTAGAGTAGGAATTTATCTTTCATCAAGCTTGTCATCAATGGTATGACCAAGAAGCATGCAAGATGGTGCTGCACCAATCACATTCCTTCCCTCAAAATCAAGGATATAAAATCAGGCTGAAAATTGTCATTTGTGCCAGGAGATTATCACTTCAACTACAAAAGCATATCCCAATGACAATGATGGAGTTAAATGCCTCTGTTTGGCATTTTAATAGACTGTCAGATTTTTCGCCATGTGAATTCCCAATTCTCTTGAGACTTTATTTAAGGTTAACTTTATGGATGAGAAGGCTATAAATAAGACTTTCTAGTTATATACTGAGAGATCATCTTAAAGTGAGGAGGGGAATTTCTTAAATTTAATCCACAACTACAATGCAAAATGTGTTATAGAAATATCAACCCATCATATTTCAGAATGTACTAAAAACTGTCTCTGAATGGTCTCTTCCTGCCCTGTCCACAATGCCCTAAGCCTGTGATACAGCAGACCAAATGTGCATTATTACAGACTGGTCGTATTACAGAGCTCCATGTGACTGTCCGTGTCTGATGCCTAGCAATTATCATGCAACCTGTGACAATGTAGTGAGATGATGCTGGTAGCATTGGCCTTAGAACCCAGATATCAGGTCCAGATGATATTTAAGGAGATTATGCTAGACTTTTGGAATGATATGGGTGAAGGTATGAGATCCAGCAGGCACAGTATCAGTGCCACCCCTCTGCAGAAATTGGGGAAGTTTGAGAAGCTGAAACTCAGTGATCATCTCCCGATCTCTGGTGTCTTTAGCTGGAAAGAGATCTTTTGTGCTTATTTCAGTAAATGTAACTTGTGTCAGATTCATGATTTTAGAGTGTTCATTCTTACCAGCCTCAAATACAGTTCTCTGCTGGACTAGTTCGCATCCCTACCACAATGTTGGAGTATTATTTTTTAAGTATGAACCAAATTCACTATCAGCTCCAAACCCTTCAGTGAATCCCCATCCATCGAGCAAGTTTTTCTGCGTTCTAATTCATGGGTCTTCCCTTCACCCCTTAGACTTAGTTTTGTTACAACTCCCAGTATTGCTAGTCTCTGGGTACTTAGCACCGCTTCTTGGGTCTCTGTCCTTACCCACACCTTTGTTAATAGTTCATTCATTAAACTCTTCAGTCACCTCTTTTGAGGGTGCTGTCTATTTCCTGCCGAGACCCTGACTGGCACAAATAGACTACTTTGAAAAGAAGAAGAAAGAAAAGACAGTTGCTTTTCCAGATAGCAAGCTATGTTACTTAAACAGTGTGATATAGATGGGAAAATAAATATCAAAACAGAAAAAAAATACAGAGACTATGTGTCTATGAGATTTCATATATGCTGGAAGTGGTAGTCAAATCAATAGAAGGAAAGAATAGACTATTCGGTAAATGGTGTCAGGACAATTGGTTAGTCACCTAGAAGAATAAAACCTGTACCAGAGAAATGCAAGTAACATATGTTTACTTACAAGTCCAGTCTAAAAACTAGGCCCTGTGTCCTCAACTCAGTACATATTTGTGACGAGTATCAGAAGTTGGAGCAATACCATATGTATCTCAAGAGGCCTTCTGGATGAGATTCTTGCATCCAGTTAGGAAAAATGGTCATTCCAATTTGCAGATGAAGAAACTGAGACCAAGACTGATTAAAAGGTTTGTCCAAGTTCACATAAGTAGCAAAGGAGATACAATCAGTAGAACCTGGTCTTACATATCTTTAAGCTTGAAGGTAAGATGTGTAACTGCTGAGTTTTACACCATTTCCCCTCACTTCCCAATTTCAGGTGCAGAGGCTTGAACACAATGAGTACAGACAGCTGCTGCATGTCAGCAGAGGGGGAAATAATATCTGTTCATCAGGGAGCTAATTCTGCAAAATGCACCATCTAATAGGTACTGTATACACGTAAATAGGATGCTCTAATCAGCGGGGAAGCAGGAACTGCAATCTATCCCTCATGGACCTAAAATATAATGGTGCTAAATTGAAGGTTTTATGATGCACAGAGCACTTTACTTGGAAGACTGATGCTTTTCCAGGTAAGGTGTTCATTTCCAGAACAAGTTCCCACACTCTCTGACATCCAATCCTGGGAAACAATGGGAACTGAACAAAGCGATGCCTGGGGCAGCTTGTCAGTATTTATAGAGCCTGTGGGAGGCAGTACAGCGCAGAGGTTAAGAGCACAGATTTAGAAGCCAGGCAGACCTAGGTTCAAGTTCTACTCTGCTACTTTTGTAGCTCTGTGACCCTGTGTAAGTCTCTCAACCTCGCTGAACCTGTTCTTTCACCAACAAGAGAAGCATGATAGTGTACCATGCGAGTGTTGGAGGATTAAATGAAATAACGTAGACAAAATGCCTACAAATACATAGCAGTCAATGAGATTTAACCATTATTATTAGACTGATTTTCTGGTATGGCCCACCTTCTTGTTCCAAAGAATATTCCTGGGAGAGAGCTCTAAGATGTGAGCAGTGGCAATACTGTTGGAACAAGCACATTGCCTGACTGGCGATTAGTCTGATGTGGATGATGAGCAGATCATTGGACACTGACTCACACAGGTGGATTGCAACTCCTGATATGTTTTGTTGGCTAGTACACTTCTTTTAACTAAATTAACTGCAAATATGTTAAAATAACAAAACTTTACATTAAAAATCTGGATTTCCAGTGTCTCTTGGAACAATAAAAGGCGTAATGACAAAACACTCGCCTTGCTTTTTGACCACAAGGTACTGCAGTTCAGCAGCAGGTGCCCCCTTCAGGGCAATCGCTGTGTGTTCTCCATTCCCATGCAGCCCACTTGCTCTACCTGCCTGATTCCTACAGGCATTTAAGTTTAGAACTCATCCTCATGAGGCTTTCTCCCAACCGGAAGGTAAAAAAATGTGGAACTGGGAAATGTAATACATTATCAGAAAATAACCTGCGATGTAATAAGTATGGAATTTGACTAACCTGAGTTTGACTTGTGGCTGTGCCACTTACCAACTGTGTGGTATTGGTGCGGTTTGTCACTATCTGCTGTCTCTGAAACTCATGTTTCCTCATCTGATAAATGGGGATGAAACACTTATCTCCCAGAGGCAATGTGAGGGTTACATGAGACAATGGCTGTAAAGTATCCGGCACAGAGTCTGGCCATCGCAGATTTTCATATGATATAATTATCATAGTGATTCTTTTGGAAAAGATAGAGCTGGGGGACCAAAGTTAAGAATTAACTAATAAAATTTCTTCATGTTGTTTTACTAAATGATACTAAAAATAATAGATTACACATACTTAGGGAAAAAGTCATTTTATCCATCTAATTTTTTATGTGGCATATCTTATACATTTCATCTCTTTCACCAATCTTTGCTAGTTAGAAGTACTTTGGGATCTCCTTCCTTTATTGTTTCAGTGAAATGACCGTGACTTTGTTGGCTTGCTTGCAAGTGACGCATAAGCCAAAAGAATTTTTTCTGGGTTTGGTCCTTCAACTTAATGTTCAATGACTTTGATGTTTTCACCTGGAGCTGTTAGCTCTGACCTTCTGAATGCCATTAGATTCCCAGAGATGATGGTTACTTTGCTGATTGAGATGGAAAAATGCTTTGGGTGACCCTTATTTTACCTAAGTGACATCACTGAGGAGATACTGTCTATGAAAAGAAAAGATGAGTAATCTTAGCTCTGTCATGGAAACTATTCATTAAACACACACATGCTCCATAACTACATGAGCCAGAGCCCAGACTTGCTGGGCACTGGAGGGGAAGCAGTGAATATGACAGATACATGCACCTTCCTTAAATCTCAGCACCCACCTGCCTAATGGGGCTGCCATGGATGACAAGGCCTGGGGGAGAGGGTTCCTCTGTAGTCTCTCTCTCCTGTTGCTCCCTCATAATCTTACTGTTTTTTCCCTGCCCAAGTCTGATTCCCTTTCCCCAAAACCCCCAGATATCTCCATCAGGAGGTGGCTCCAAAATTCATGTAGTTCTACCTAAAATCCCCGTAGGTATGGAAAAGCTATGGTAAAAATCTGAATGAAGCCAATTAATTAGTTGGCAATGAAATATTATATGATATTATTTAACAATGACACACAAAAAAATGAGCACTTATTAAACATCGTTACATGGCATCTGCACTATCAGATTTAATCCAGTAACTCTTTGAATTGTTTTCATCCCAATTTTACAATAAGAAAACTGAGGCTTCTATCACACTGAGGTCCCAAGTTACACATCTATAAATGCCACAGTGACAGTTTAACCCCAGCCCAGTCTAACGCTCATGTCAGTGGTCCTGTCTACCATACTCATTGTCTTACATTTGCTTTAAATATCAGTCTTCATAATTTACCACCTTGTAAATCTCTTTTCTCAAGTGCATTTGATATGGATAATCAAAATTAGCTAGAGGAATTTATAGTACAATAGATACATTGCGTTTTCTTTAAAATTTAGTTGCTTTATGAAGAAAACAAAAACTGTTGGGAGACATGTTTCAAAATCTTACTGATGAAGTATTTACCTGATAATCCACAATGGCTTTGATTGCGAGGATAAATATGGGATTGCCACTCAGACTTTCAGGAAAATATATGTAATTACAAGGATTTAGCAAAGTATAAATAGAAAATTGTTTTCCAACTCCTAGCACTAAAAATTGCAGCCCCAAGAGGCTTTGAGCTGGGATAAGCGCTATATCTACCCCAAAATACCCATTACACATCAGGTAAGTGTCCCTTTGTTGTGACAACTTTCTTCCTAAAGAATAAAGAGTTTGTGGGTCTTTGGTGAAGGAAAATCCCAGCCCATGGGCCTTCCTCCTCCTTAGGCCCATCATAGCCCCTAAAACATCAGACAGCCTAAAAGCTAAAATCCTACCAGAGACAGAAGGCAAATACCCACAAGAGGCTGACCTCTGCTGCCTTCTGACCAGCCTTCTCTAACTCCCATTATCTACTCCAGAAACATTTTTTGCCAAGCTCTGGGCCAGGTGCTGAGGACACAATGATGAACATGATAGCCACAGTTACTGCCCTTTGGAGCTTACACTGCAGTGGGGAGACAGGCATGAGCATTTGATTACCACACAGATTAGTGATCTACCATGACAGCAACAGGCACAGAGGGAAGCAGGAGGAGCTGAGCCCAAGGACAAGGGCAGCTCCACCAGATCTCAGGGGGTCTTGGAGGGTCCATGGAGGAAGTGACACTGGAGAAACCCAGTACGATTAAGGAATATGCAGATGCCCAGTGCGTGTAGAGGCAAAGGTGGAAATTACCTGTGGTGGGGTAAGGCATTAGGAGCTGAATCATATAAGACTGAAAATGTTAAGGACTTTAAACTTTACTTTGAAATCAATAGGAAGACACTGATGGGCTCTAAGCAAGAGAGCTCATGCTTAGGTCAAAGGTCATGCTTCAAGTGATCAAGAGCCACGGAAAGCTAGTGGCTATCATGCTAGACTCTTTAAATTACTAACCTGTCTAATCCTTAAAGCAGTCTGCAAAACAGGCACTCTGTGGCCATTTTAGAGGTTTCATTCTTTCCACTAGACCTCCCCACAACTGTTTTATACCCAGCTCTGATGCTGTGAAAGGGTTTCCACAGATGGCTCAGGGCAGCATTAGTGGAGGTGCAGAGCCTTCCAGTTCTTCTCCAAGACCCCTCTCAGGAATGCCTTCTCTGCGTCACCTTCCTGAGGAAGGCTCAGGCTGGTTGGGCTCCTAAAGGCCCTTGGAATAAACTTTACCATAGCATTTGCCAAGCTGCAAGGGAAATGTGCTTCATAGGTGTGTGTTCCTTATGCAACTGCTACTATACAGTTTGCAGGAGGTGGCAGACAGAGTGATTCACAGGTTTAAGGGCCCACTAGCCCCTGCAGCCAGTGCATAGGCTGTGGATTAGGGGATGTCCTGAGGGAGTACGATGGGGACTGTGTGCTCCTCTCACAGTGTGATCCTCTTTCTGCTTCAGGGGCAATTCATGGAGTTCCAAAGGTGATGTAACCAACAGGTAATTTTCTCTTTTGGCACTAACATTAGGTGTTAATTCCCTTGTGCTGTTCCACTGTATGGTGCCTGGCAGTCAACTTCCCTGTCTCCCCCACATTCATTGTAAGCTCCTTGAGGCCTGGGAAGATGCTCTATTCCTTCTTGTGTTTCTAGGCCCAGTAGGGTAGCTAGAAGTTACAATAGATCTAAACACAGGAGAAATTATATCACAATAAACAGTAGATGAATGAATGAATGAATGATACAAGTCATTGTAGAAAAGTTCCTATCATTCATTTTATAGCCCTGCCAGAAGGCTATATATCAGTCAAAGCCTAGTCACCCATTCACAGTTCTCATTTGAGACTTATCAATATTTTCTTCCCCCTTGGATCAGAAAATAATAATACAATAGGTATCATTTACATATCTTGGGCAAAAATGTACTACAAAAGGTGAATACTAAACTTTGGAATTATTCGAACCTGGATTCACATCCTCATTCTGATACAAATTGGCTGGATCACATTCGACAAGACTTTTCTTGGGCCTTCAGCCTCCATTTCCTTATCTGTAAAATGGGGAAACTAAGGGCTAATTCACATGGCAAAAGTGAGAAGATGTAGTAAATCTATGTGTGAATACCTACAAAGGTAAACCTACTCAATACGTGCTGTTTTCTCTCTCTTACCTTCTGACCTTATGTGCATGGCTAATAGAATCCCTGATGCTCTCATTGGAGGATTCCTTTACAAGAAGTTACCACCTGTGAGTCAGCCAGAAAGATTATTTTTGTTTCTCTCTCTTAGTCTGCTCCTCGCCTTCCTCTCCCTCTTCTTTTCCCTCTCCAGGAGAGTCTATGAAAATGATTCCTTTAAATTCCTATTCCTTCTGCCAAGAGTTAATACATATCACACCTTCTCTGGTGCACATATGTTATTGATTAGGTACAATGAACGAATTGCCATCATTTTGTCCATAGCTACTTGTGAGAGGAAAAAATACATAATTATTTACTTGCTTATAATTGTCTTGGCAATATGAATTGGAGCTTTGGAAATAACTTATGCTAGTCCAATGTGTCAACAACCTGCTGAAACTACCTAAAAATAGAGCAGTTTTATCATCATTTTACCCAAATTATTGGAAGAAAAGAAAAAGAAGAGAGACAGAACAAATGTGACATTCAAATGGCCTGCTTAGACCAAAAAACACAACTTCTTCCTTGAAGACTTCAAAAAGCAACAATTTGGAAAGTTATTGATCTTTCTTTTGGCAGGGCAGCTGGGTCTTTTATTTCTCAGGATCAAGAGTTTCAAGTCTCCTTCGTGTCAGATTAATAGCAATAATAAGTGATAGTCACTTACTACATCTAAACCTGATGAAAGCAGGTGGAAGCTGCTGTTTCTTTAGTCAAAAGGAAACCAGCATGGGGTTGAAAGAGGCAAAGTCCTACCATGTGAGTTTGCTGTGGCCCTTGGGGATGGGGGCAGGAAGACACCAAGGCCAGAGTCCCACCCCAAGACTAGGGACTCCTCCAGGGCAGGACTGGGTCAGTTTTATCACTTGGTGTCCCACCACAGAGAAGCCAAGAGCAAGCAGGCACTCAGTTTGTTGAAATCACTGCTCATTCAACAGACCAAGCCTCTAGGAATTATTTTATATGTTTAATGAAATAAGCCAGCAAGTGAAACCATGTAGCTTAAAAAGTGGCCCAGAGCCACAATTAGCATTTGTGATCCTGAGCACATCAATTGTCCTCTCTGAGCCTCAGTGTCCACCAACCTCGACAGAGACAGTGAGAATTAAATACGCAGTAATGTCAACCAAGTACAGAGGCCACCCTCGACCAACACTCCATACATGCTCACCTGTAATACTACTTATATCAGTATGAGATGGGACAGCCAGGTGTGGCTGCAGGGGCAAGGACGTTCAGACTATGTCAGACTTGCTTTCCAACTTCCATCCTAGTGGTTAAAAGCACAGGTTCTGCAGGTAATCTGCCTGCGTTTGAAACCCAGTGCTGCCATTTACCAGAAAAAGGGCAAGTTATTTTATCTTTCTAGGCCTGATTTTCCTCATCTGAAGAATGTGGATCATAACAGCACTTACCCCACAGGGTTATTGTGAGGAGTAAATAATGCAGATAAGGAGCTTATAATAGTCTCTGCCATATAAATATAAACCTTTATCACTGTCGTCATCATTGTTGTCATCATTGTATTGAGCAAATTAATTAGCCTAATTTCTCCACATAACAACAGCTATCTCAGGGAGATGTGTGGAGTCAATACGTTCAGGAATGACAGGTACTTGGTACACAGTAAATGTCAAATAAGTGTTAGTTTTGTCCCTCTTTTCTTTCCTGATTCCAGTAACGATGAAGCTTTGTCGAGGGGGCTTTGGTGTTTTCAAGGCACACAAGCCCATTCTTGTCTGCTTTTATTTCTTTGCAGAATCTCCTCCCCACTCTCTTTTCCCTTAATAGTCTCTGGTCCCCAGACAACAAAAGAACAGACCACATCCTAGCTGAAAATGAAATCTTTTTTTTTTTTTAAACTAGGAACTGTCCCTGCAGCTGGCAAGGCCAGGAGTCACTCCAAATGACACCACCAAATTACCAACCAGTCTCAGAGGTTTCCGAGAGATGCTTAAGAGCCTGGGCAAGGGTTTGCAGCACTTAACCTGCCAAAGCCTCTTCAATTGCAGCCTGTCACCCCCTGAGTTAAGTAGTGGATGAAATCAGCATGTATAATTTCTCATCTTCTAAGGTTCAGAGGGGCACATTACATTTCAGCATGATTAACACTGCTCTCACTTTTTTTTTCTTTTGCATTTACCCTTCCCAAGGACCAGTGATAGGGTTCAAAGAAACGGAGAGGAACAGAGGTGGGCACTTCAATAGAACAGGTGCTTAACTTTAAGTGAAACACTCAAACAATTGATAGCCAGGGAAAGAGATCTTCCTTTCCTCATTCTCTGCCAGATTTAGCAATTTACCAGCAAGCCTTCATGGGCTGAGAGGACAGGGTGAAGAAATAGTCAACCTCTTAAACTCAGGCTCATGTCACTCATCCAACCATCCCTCTGTCCATCCAACAAGCTCTTCCCTCTCTACCAGCTTAACTTTGATTCATCTGTAGACCTTAGCCCATAATCTTCCAGAACCTTCTCTCAACTGCGGCTGGGTCAAATTCCCCCAAGATTTCAAAATTCTGAGTAGATCTCACTTAAAGCACTGACCATGGTGGCAAACACCACCTTTATTTGTGAAATTAATTAATGAATGACTCTTAGAGCTAGGTTCAAACCCAGGACTGTCTGTCTCCAAAGTCCAGGATTTTTCCAGGTGAAGCAGCTGAAGCCCTGGCTCTGGGTCTCCAGCCCACAAGTCATGTAATTTTCTATAAGCTGCTTCCTCATTCTGGGTCTGTATCCCCAATAAGTAAGAAAAGGTGGACAAATGGGGTGACATTCAAACTCCCCCTGCCCTGCTTTAATTTTCTAGAATTCATCATTATGTAAGAGTGATGTGTACAAGGGATGGCCCCAGGAAGCAAAGCCCAGGCAAGAACAGAGGCCCCAGGTTCCCTGAGCCAGGCTCCTGCTCACAGGTCATGGTGGCCAACCTTTCACATGGGCCCCCTACGATGGAGGCCGGGGCCCTCCACACCATGACATTATCATGACGGAACAGGCTGTCACCTTCTTCCTCTCCACTGTCTTCCAACTTCACAGGTGCCTCTGCACCTGACACCACAGCTTATCAGACTGGAGTGGAGATGGAGGCTGCAGGCCACCTCATCTCAAGCCGTTGTGGTGGCAGCCCTCCTGGGGAACACCTGCACTCATTAACTATCACCTCCATGATGCAAAATATGAGCACCCCTGAAGTTCAAAAAACTTAAAAAATAGAAAATTTAATTAAAGCCCTCTCTGCCTAGTTGTCTTCCAGTTGGCTTATGAGGTCCTCTGAAGGAGAGAAAACAAAACTCTTCATCCTCCATGTCCACCTGTGATTCCTAAAGCATGGGGCTTCTGTTGGGAGGAACTTGAGCCTTATGCTCCTTTTGCCTCCGTGAGTTATTAGAAAACAACATAGAAGAATATCTTTGCGACCTGGAGGTGGGAAATAAAGTCTTAAAACTCCTAAAGGCACAACTCCTGCAGTTAAAAAAAAAAAAAAAAGATAAATTTGGTAATCCCAGATTTAATGTTTTTGCTTAAAAAAAATAATAGATGTACACAGTTTGGCAAAAGATAGTTACCTAAAAGTGACAAGGGTTTAATATTTATAATACACTAGGAACTCCTTTCAATAGACAAAAAATGTCAGGAACTCTAACTGATAAATGGACAAACGATATGGAGACGTAATTCAATGAAGAGAAACCCAAAAAGCCAACAAATTTATGTAGATACTCAAACTTACGTAGAGTCAAAGAAAGGAAAAAACAAAAACAATAAAACAATAAGCTATGTGTGCACCCATCAGATTGGCAAAAATAGAGAGCTCTGTCCCAAGTGTCAGAAACTATGCAGGGATAGAGGATATAGGTGGCTTCATGCTGGTGTGAGTGCAGATTGGAGTAGCACTGGAGGAAAGCAATGTGGCACTACCTAGTCAAGGTGAGTACACATGTGCTTTATGTCCCAGAGGCACAGCCTACAGCAATACCCACTCAGGCCCATTAGGAGGCACGGGTGATGCCTACTGCAGCTGGAGAAGAGTTGGGCTTGCTTCTGGTCACTGGCTGGGAGTGTTGCGGGCTTGGTTCTAGGACTCCTGACATGTAGAAAAAAATCACTTCTACCAGTTTGGGATATGGGCCAAGACAAGATCCCAACAAGCCTTTAAACACAGTGCTCACAGTTAGCTTTAGTTCTCCAAGGACTCCTCACAGCCCCCATGGGCTTCCTTATCACATATTCTAGAAGGAGAAAATCTGCATGAAGAGTTTGCCCTTCACAACATCCCAGATCTGTGTGCTTCTCTTCCCCTAGCCATGCCCCTCCCTGAGGTGTGCTTTCAGACAAGCTAGGGAACTGTGGTTCCCAAATTCTATGAGTTCCATGAGAAAATGCACAAAGGAAATAAGATCTGTTGTTAATATGATAATGGTTATTACTAGTGAAGGCAAGAAATGCCCTGGGGAATGCACATAGCAAATATGATCACCTACATCGCCAGCCCCCTGTAATTCTGAAGAAAGGAGACTTCATTTTACTTTCTGAGCTCAGAGCTACCTTTTATCCTGATGACTGGGGCAAATGGTCCCCAAACACCATTTACAAAGTGAGCGGAGATAAGAGGTAGGTGTGAATGGCAGCTGCGATGAACTGAGGAAGAGCCCAAGGTGTAAGGGATAGAATTTGGATTAGGAAATGAAATAAATCCTTTGAGAGCCCAAACAGCAGTGCTCCTGCCCTGCCTCTGTTCCCCTCGTATAGATGAACTTCGTGAACTTTTAGAAGGGTCACCAAAAGTTTGGAATAGAAAGATTGACTTTTGTATCATTACCCTAGCTTGTGATATATATTTTGAGTGGTGATTTTACTTTTATTTTTTCCAATCTCAGTCTCAAGAGGTCAATCCAAGACTTACTAGACGGACATCCCAAGGTTTGCAATACAGTCGAGACCCGTATGATGGGATTTGGATGGCAGAACCATTTTCTTTTGCAGTAAAATGTAATAAGAGAATCTGCAAGAAACGGAGTTTAAAATTATATGTTTACAGGAGTGAATGGCTTTGCTGTGTCAGAACCACACAGGCCCCTGTTCCTTTAGAAGAACCAAGACTCTCCCTTTCCAGAGTTTCTACAGAAAATCAGCAAGGATGTGGGATAGGGAGATGGAGTTTATCTCTCAGCTGCTATCCTTACAAATGTGTGAAACCAGAAACTGATCCTTTGCTCAGAGCCAATAATGTCAGCAGAGAGGACTTGTTACAGAATCTGGTAGAACTAGGTGTGAATCCTGGTCTGCAACAACCAGCTTTGAGAATGTGGACAAGTCATTTGACTTCTCTAAGCATCAATTTCCTCTTCTGTAAAATGGGGTGTGGGGCGGGGGGGATTCTTGTTTGGAAGGATATATGACCTCATGAAGATATGGGGCTTGGCATGCGGTAGGCACTCAATAAATATCAGGTTCCACATTACTCTCCTCCTCCTGACAAATTAATTTAGAGAATTACACATAAGGGAGATGGATGGCAAGCCTCGGCATTGTGGATACAGCTGATTTGGACAAGGTGACTTGGGCAAGGCATTCTGGACACAAATAGATTTCACAGCCTGCTGGGGAGACAACTGTACAGCCAATAAAGTGTATTATTGGAGCTGTATTCAAACTGCAGATAAGAGACAACTAAATGCTTAGGATAGGAAGTTTGGGCCTGTTTTCTTCATTAGGGCAGAGTTTTTCTTAATTATGAAAAAAATATATATCTAAAGATATTAAATATATATAAAGAAAGAGAATCTTGTTTGTCTTTTTCACTGCTGTATCTGTAGTGGTTAGAACAGTATCTGATCAACAGTAGATACTTAACACCTGTTAGATGCATGCATGGATGAATGGATAGATGAATGGGTGGGTTGATGGCTGGCTGGCTGGCTGGCTGACTGGATAGATGGATGAATGAATAAAAGTGTGGATGGATGCATGGGTGGAGAGATGGCTGGCTGGCTAGCTGGCTGGCTGGCTGGCTGGCTGGCTGGATGGATGGATGGACAGATGGATGGATGGATGGATAAATGAATGAAGGTGTGAATGGATGCGTGGGTGGACAGTTAGCTGACTGGGTGACTGGCTAGATGAATGGATGGCTCACTGGATGGTTGGCTGGCTGGCTGTCTGGCTGTCTGGCTAGATAAATGGGTGGATAGGTAAATGAATTCATGGGTAGATGCATGGGTGGGTGGGTGGATGGATAGTCAGGAGGCATTTCAAAGAGAAGGTGAGAAGAGAATCAGCAAATAAACACAGTGAAGGAAAGAAGGAGGAGGTAGAAAGATCATATGAAATTATCAAATTCCTGTACCTTCTCCAGTAATACTAATTATCATTTTAAAAAATGAAAACCTTTTTCTTAATCTAAAAGGTAACATATGGTGAGGTAGCTGATTCAAAAACTGAAAATTAATAACCTTATATGAAATGTTATATAAAATATAGTTGTTTTCTATAAAGGCCTGACTCACCATAGAGTCAAAAGTAAGTTCCAAGATATCATTAAGTCAAAGGCAAATATATTTATTTCAAAGCTCAAGGGCCTGATTACTAGAGATTACTTTCATTTTCATGCATTCCCAGACAGAGGAAAGCAAGTGTTCCAGGACATTTGGGGTGGGGGCTATCCAAGGCTGGAGCAGGAAAGCAGGTGGGAGAGGGGGGCATGCAGGCAAGCCTGGGGTGATGGACCAGGAACAATCAATACTCATCCACAGAGCTCAACAAGTAAAAGAGGAGATGACAATTTTCATGAATTCAAGCCAGAGCGAAGGGTCATCTGATGATTTACCAAGATGAAATTCAAGACACTCTTTGAGAACTGAAATCTTCACAGATTAATCTTCCCACACTAGGACCACACTGACCCCTCCAAATTGCCTCCAGCACACATGGCTATTAATACATAATTAATAGCAATACCACTACTTTTGTGGGGATTGAGGTGGGTGTGGGGAAGACATCTGTGTCCCTATATGGCAAAGTCATTTGTCGCATCAATCTTTATACATAAATTTGCACACACTCACACACTGATACAGAAACTAAGGCGATAAACATTTTACATACTGACTCCTGTTATTTAAAACTAGCATTTCAAATGGTTGCATTTAGCCCACTAAGTGAGCACAATTACTGGAAAGCCCATTTCCTTAGTGTCAGATATTAATTTCATCTTGTTTCCAACTTTTATATATATGTATATATATATATACACATACACCTTGGATTATATCTTGAAGAGTTCAAAAATGGTATCACTAAGTCATGGTATAAGCTTGGTCAAAAAGTTTTCCAAAGTTTGTTTTATATGAGGATACTAGTTTTTTTCACATGCTCACTAATAGAAATTATTACTAAGGTTTACTCTTAGTAGTTTAATAGAAAAAAATGATAATGGGTTAATTTCTAAAATAGCTATAGTCCAGAGAAAGGCATTACTACAATGAAGTTTTAACAAAGTCCAAAAGCGCTTACAAAGCAGGTAAATGTGGTTGCAAACTTGGGATAATTAGTAACACACGCACTCTTCATGGGAATTCTGCTCTGGCTGCAACAATGGGCATGCCTTGAGCTCCTTCTCCTTTCAAAGACACTAATGCCACTTTCCCCTTTTTTCTGGCCATTAGTCCCTGTGGGAATTCCATGAGAAAGACTGGAAAGAAATGAGAGAGCGGGATTTCAAATATTCTTTGTCCAGCCCATAAGGATTATTCTAAATCTTTTGTCTAACACATAGAAGATACCACGACAGTTAATGAGTAAGTTAATTGGTTAAATCATTCTAGCGGGGGCCTCCAATTCATTCCTAGTGAGCTTGTAATGTGTGTGTAGAAGATTAAAGCTGCATTTGAGGAAGGACCAAGATAGCAGATGGTTCAAAGGAGCCTCACTGACACTTTATTTTATTTTTATTACAAAAGTCCTATGTTCTCATTAAAAAAATTTGGAAAAAAGAAAAAAAGTAGGTCAAAAACAGCAGTTATCCTATAGCTTCACAATCCATAGCCAATATTTTGATAGATTTTCAAGTGAATATACATGAATTTTATAAACTTGAAATTAGACTGTGCATAGTTTTTGTATCCTTTTTCCATTCAATATAATAAACTTTTCTAATTTAAAAAATGAATGAAAAACATATTTAGTGGCTAAAGAATATTACCTAGAGTGAATGTATGATTATCTTCCTGTTAAATATTTTACTTCTGAAATTTTATTTGATTTTTGTTATTATTCTTTCTTTCACTCAACATATATCTAACACATGCCTGCCATGTAGGATAGACTGGGTCAACAAAACAATCATAGACCCCTGTCCTTTGGAAGGAAAATGTGAAGCAATTAAGACATACACATATTTAATCAAAGCTGTATAAATGCAATAAGAGTAGTGACCTTTAAGTGGAGACCCGAAGGCCATAGGATTTGATGAGGTTGGAATGGGAGGAAGAGTGTCGCAGATGAGGGGCACCTGTATGCAAAAACCCAAGGAAGTCTAGAAGAGGGTGATATGGTTAGAAGTTTAGCACTGTGGGATCACCGCAGTGGGAGGGGAGGAAAGCAGTTCTGCTTTCTATACTAACGGCATCGAAAAACTATTCAAACAGTGAGAAACACAGGATGCACTTTTACATCCTAAAAGAGAAGGTGTGTTAACACTGAGAACACCATGGGACTAGATTCCTTAGACCTGACAAACCTTTAATTAGCAGACAGTTTGCATTCAGACTTCACTGCTGGCCAGTCTGCCTGTCTGTGCACTACTGGCCACACGTACAGGACAACAGAGAACACATCCAATGGAAGACAAGCCCTGTCAGCTGCAGAGACTTGCAGAAGCTGTCCCTTCTCCTTTGGTGGGTTTCACCTATATGGAGGGAGGGATATGAGGGGCAAAGATAGTAGGTGTACTGAAAACAAGATCAAACATCTGGCTTTTGATGTCCTCACCCAAGATTTGTCTCAACCCGAAAATAAACGATTGGGAAACCTCAGCATGTAGAAGACAGGTTCATTCTTGATCACACAGCTTTGCTAATGCTGCTCTGCTAAAGTGTCCTTTCTCTGTGTTGGGGTTACCTGTCTCTCTCCTACTTATCTTACAGCCTCAGTTTAAGCCTGGCCTGCTACTGGAAGACTTCCCTTCTTGATAGCACATTTCTCTATCCCAGCACTTGCTATAGTCTATATAATAGTCTCTTGGCCTATCTATGAGCTCCCGAGGGCTAGGCACAGAATATCTGCTCAATAACTTTTAATGAATGAATGAATGAACAGTGTTCCCAACATCTCCAATTTAATTCTTGTTAGAAGGTGAGTAATGTGTGTGTCCCTCCCCCAGAACAAGAATGGTACCCCTGCTAACTGCCTATCCTGCCCTTGCCAGGGTGGTATGTCCCCTCGGAGTGGCTCACACTCAGCTCCTCCTCCTTCCTCTCCACATGTACTCTCAGAATCACAGAATCTGCTTATTCTCTATGCAGTCCCTAGTGCTGGTGTGGCTGGCTGAATAACGTCCCCCAGTGATATCAGGTACTATCCCTTGGAACATGGACATGTTTTCCTATTTGGTAAAAGAGTCTTTGCCGATATGATAAAGTTGAGAATCTTAAAATGAAGACATTACCTTGGATTCACTGGTTGGAGACTAAATGCCATCACAAGTGTCCCTATATGAGAGAGGCAGAGAGAGATTTAACACACACACAGAAGATAACATGGAGATGGAGGCAAAGTTTGGAGTGCTGTGGCCACAAGCCAAGGAATGCTGTCAGCCACCAGAAACTGGAAGAGGCAGAAACAGATTCTCCCCAGAGCCTCCAGCACAGCCCTGTTGAAAGCTTGAAAGTGAAAGCACTGATACTGATTTTGAACTCCTGGCTTCCAGAACTGTGAGAGAAGAGATTTCTATTGTTCTAGGTCACCAAGTTTGTGGTAATTTGTTATGGCAGCCACAGGAAACCAATGTAGCTGGCTAGTGGATGGTTCTGTGGGTCCGGACATTCAGCATGTCATCCCAGCTCTGAAACTCTCTCTGTCTCAGAACTAGAATTCTCATCCAGGCTTCATCTCATTCACAGTTAACCCTGAGCAAGTCCCTTCCCTCTCTGGCCTTTTTCACCCTAGCCAATAAGATGGGAGAATAACAGTTTGCAACTACAGAGTGGTTGGAAGGATTAAGAAGGACACATATATGCAATCCCTAGTACAATGCCAGGCACACAGCAGTCACTCCATGTAAATTACTTCTGTTCTCCCTTTTTTGTTATGCAAGTAATTGTCAGTGCTAACCTAGTGCTCACTGTGTGCCAGGCACCAAGCTAAGCCTTCGCTTGCAAAGGAAGTACTGGACAGCATTCCCAAGAGGGAAGTTGGATGGGTTAAATGTGGCCCTGAAAGAAAAGTGTTCTGCACTCCCTAGAAAGTGGGGATGTGATTTACTGAAAAGCTATAATGTCCTAGAAAGAAACACAAGCCAAAAAACAAAACAAAATACAGTTTTAAAAAAATAGAGATATTTTACTCTGCTGGGGGCACCTTTCCCATCCTTTTGTAACCAGTCCAGGATATTTTCCCAGTAAGTGTGTCTTTCCTATAATACAGAGGTCAGGCTCAAACACTAAACACAGTTGAACATCCTCTCATTTCATCATCTTTACTCTCCGTGCCTTCCTTGAGAATTGACTTTTCTAGACCCACCGGGCTAAAAATTTTATTTTAAAAAAAGGCAAATTAAAGTAGAAAGCTGCTGGTACCACCTGAAAATGTCAAGGTTAGAAAGGCAACTGTTTCTCCCCAGGAACTCATGCTTTTCTGTCTCATAGGAACTCTTGTGCATGCCCTGGCTCTTGGGCACTGGAGACCTGTCTCCACCCAGATCTGTCCTGCACCTGTAGGGGCCAATGGAGTAGGGGGCCTAGGACCCTTCTCTGGCTCTTTATCCTGGTCCCTGCCAAGGTCTCAGTCTGGATGTGGGGATCATGCTCCTGACAGGGCAACTGGGGAAGAACAAGGGAAAGAAGATGATGAAAACAAGACTGGTGGAGAAGGAACATTGCACGGCTGCCCAGCTAAGTGAGGAGTATGGGAGGAATAATCTAGGTCTTTCTTCTGGAATCCTGGTCCAGACTGTCACCTGCAAGCATGTCTTGCTCTGAACCACTTCCTCACTCCACCTTATGTGGGCTTCCACTCACAGACTGGGCTTCCACTCACAAAGGATGCTGAGAAGCTTGGTGGTTCCAGGGGCAGGTGCAGGCTCCAGACTGCTGGGGGTTGAATCCTCAAACCACCACTAATGAACTGGGAGGCACAGGGAACATGTCTTAACCTTCCCTGCCTCAGCAGCCTCACCTGTAAAATATGGATAATAGAAAGAAGATGAGAGCCAGGTGTGGTCATGTGCATCTGTTGTCCCAGATACTCAGGAGGCTGAGACAGAAGGAGGATCATTTCAGCCCAGGAAGGTGAGGCTGTAGTGAACTATGACTGCACCACTGCACTCCAGCCTGGGTGACAGAATGAGGCCCTGTCTCTTTAAAAAAAAAAAGGAAAGAAAGAAAATGAGGAAAGTGTGGCTCAGGAAACCTGTAACATAGTCCTTTATTCCTTCTTCTGAATTCCTTCTGCAGACACACTGGTAAGCCCAAGTCTCTGCCCTCATGGAGGTTACAGTGCTGTAGGGGTAAGAAAATAAGATAATGGGAGTGTGAGAAAATGCACATTTTGCTGGGAGAGACAGGCCCAGGGGAAGGCCTTTATAAGCAAGAGTGCTGGATGGGTTAGCAATAGGTAGCAGCATACGCAAGGCCAGGAGGAGAGAAAGGCTGGTGGGTTCAAGGACAGAGCAGAGATTAGAGTGCCTGGAGCAGCCGATGAGGTTGAGAACAGCACAAGGAAAGTCAAAGAGCTACCTCCCAGGCCAGGTCAGGCCTGAGTTGTTTAAGTTTTGTTTTAATCATGATGCTAAACCTACTTTGAGGGTTTTTATGCAGGGGAGTGAGGCTGTTATATCTGTGTTGTCGGAAGACCTCTCTGGATGTGTGTGGAGACTGTACTACAGTAGAGTGGAAACAGGACCCCTTTTAGGCATGATTGACATGCTTCAGGGAGAGTGGACAATGGACTGGATCGGAGTGGTCCCATTTGAGATGGAGAGAGACAGATGGGTTCAAGGAGTACTGTGATATCCAATGTTCACTTGAGCGCTGTTTGGCACAGTACAAAGCACTGAGCATTTGTTCAGTGCTTTGTATTTCATATGCTACTCCTGACAGCCATATGAAGTCAGTACTCATCTCGAGGTGAAAAAGTTGAGGACCAGAGAGGTTAGGTGATTTCCCTCAGACCACACAGTGAGTAAGTGGCAGAGGCAGGATCTGGACCAAGGCCATCCTGTTCCAGAGCCTACACACCACACTGCTCTTTCTTGAACAGGCCTAGACAGTGGATGGGCTGAGGGTGGTGAGGGAGAGGAAAGCTGAGACAGCTTCTAGGGTTTAGGCTTGAGAAACTGGGCCAATGGTGGTGCTGTTTACAGATGGGGATTAGTTGAGGGAGAGACTGGCTTGTCGGGGGTTGGGGGATCAAGAGCTCTGCTTTAGACATGTTGAGTTCCAGCCACTTTCGTCTGCTCCTCAGCCCTTTTCTGTCTCCACAGGGCAGTCAATAATGGGGGTGAAAATGAGGGCAGGGCTAGTGGAGCAGAGAGAAGCAGGACAATTGTTCTCTGTCTACAGAACCTCCTTCCCCCAACACATGCAGCAATGAGCCTCCCAATGTCCTTTTATAAAAGGAGGTGTGATGGCAACATCTCCAGAAATGCAGCAAACGTTGAGTCAGAAAAGCAAACAAGATTATCTAAACGCCTTTTGTTTGCCTTCAAGATTTCTCGTAAGTTATCAGTATTTCTTGGGAGTGGCACACATGGGCATTTTCCACATCAAGACAGTGTAGAAAAAAAAGAAGACAGGAAGAGAATGAATGACAACACAAGGCTGCACTGTGCTTCTGAATGCTGAAGGCGGGAATCCAATGCTATTTCAGGGACTGGGGTGCTGTCATGGGAGAATCTCCATCCTTGGGGGCCCACTTGCTGAGTCAGGTTTTGGGAACAGGCTGATTGATCTATGTCAGTGTTTACTGAAGAGTCATTTGGCTCTGTAGGATGTTAATAAGCATTAACAAAGCAAAGATTCCTTGTCGAATAGACTTGGGAAAAGCTGGCTTCTTTACTGCATGACGTCTCAGAATCTTGAACCTGGGAATGCACACTGTGAACCTCCAAGAAGGAGGGGAATTTCCCAAATGTGTTTAATCACACAACACTTTTGTAGCCAAGCATTCCAAGGACGCTTGTTCCAAGAAACAGATTTTTGGGAAATGTTTGTCAAATTCCTTTCATTTTTAAGGGAAAGGCAATAGACCCATTACTCAGAATTGAATGTTGGGGGCTCCTGGATGTGCAGACTGGAAAACCAAGCCAGAAGCTTTGTAAGGAAGATCAAATAATAGAGGCTGTGTAGTAAGGCCTGGGGCTGTGTGACCATAAGCCATTCTCAATCTTGGTTTCTCAACTGTCTGGTGAGAATGAGAATTACTGCCTTGTAGAATTCCGGGAGGATTAGTGGAGATAAATCACACTAAGGCCCCAAATGCAGGAGCCTAGTACACAACAGGCCTCTCTAGATCCTCCGAGGCCTCTGGCAGGCTCCTTGTAGCCCTGATTCTTGAATGCATGATCTGTGCAGGTCAGATAGCCCTTCTGACCTCCTTGCTACACCAGCTTGCTTTTTTCCTTGGCAACAGTGCTCCCCAGGTAGCCCAATTCCCTGCCATTATCAGGCTTCTCAAGTGGTCAATCAGGAGTAGCCAAGTCCAACCTGGAACTTCTAAATAAGTACCCCCTCAGGCACGCAGTCATTATAGCCAATGATGCAATTATGTCCCACAGCTCAAATGGCCTGAAAAAAAAAAAAAAAAAAAAAATCCAGGAGGAAAGAACCAGTGTGCACAGCTTCCTAAATTCGTCAGGTTTCTAAAATGCTCCAAAGCTCCTTGTCTGTTGTAACCATGGCTTCTGCAGTGGCTCCTGCACATAGGAACTAGACCTGTGTTTCAAGAGTCCCCAGTGTTTGCCCACCACTCAGGCATTCATTCAATGCATTGACTGATGCCCTCTCTGGATCAAATTTGGGGCCAGGCATTAGGGTGCAAATGAGCAGCCCATCTAGTATGCAAGGTAGACGGTGAGTCAGTAAGCATTAGGATACAGCTACACACAAAGTTCTATGACAACAGGAGGGTCGAGGCTTTGGTTCATTCCAAGGTGGGGTTTCAAACTCAGGTCACATTTAGGGAGCATTTGACATGTGCCAGATATGGGGGTAGAATATTTTTGCATAAATTATCTCAACTTAGACATAACTGCAACACAATTTTCCAAAGGAGAAAATAGCAAATCAGATAGGTACAGGGAGTTGCCCAAGACCACACAGCTCATTAGGGGAGGGCCAAGATTCAAATGTAAGTCATCTGGGCGGGCAGCCTTCAGCAAGCCACGCCTGAGCCAATTCAACTGAGGGAACTGGCAGTGGCCATGCCAGAGGGTTCTCTGGGGATTAGAGGTGGTGGTCTCTGTGAACACCCTTCCTTAACCAGGGGGCTTCAGACACATGCTCTTTTGTTCCTTCTCCCTTGTGTTTCTTTTCCTCTGCCTTGTGCAGGTTTTGCTTTCGGTGGGATGAAAGCCTCCTACTTATGTACATGCCACTCTCAGTCCAGAATTTAGTCAAAATGAGCAAACATGTGGAGTTCCAATAAAGTTTTTACCAGCACCCGCAATCCCCCATGCCCTGCAGAGATCAGCCTCAGGAACTCTACTGGCATCAATCCTGGAATACTTCCTGAAGGAAGCCGCCTATGCGGCAGAATCCAAGCAATTATGAAGCCCAGAGATTCTTGTAGACATGGAGACCTGAGCCCTCAGTGAAGCAAGGGAAAGGGATGGAGGGTGGGGAGGGGGAAGAGGAGGCTGGGGAAGGGGTGCTACCATGAGATTTGTTTCCCGAGAAGAGGCTGGGAGCCCCTTCTTCAAAGGCTCAGAACTGGCTTCAAGCCTGAGAAACAAAACCACTCCTCTCTATGGGGAGAATCCTTGGAAGAATATTTATGAGACATTAAAACCACTGCCATCAACCCTTTAAAAAATTCCTGTACATGTAATTATGGGTCCAGGGATGAGATTCCTGGATATGGTATTAATTACTTCCCTGAAGCACACAGCCCCCAGGGGCTGTGAGCAGGCACGCTTGCCTGTGGCCTCCTGGGTCTCCCTCTGCTCCTACAGACCCTTCCCTTCATGACTGTGCTGTGGCTTCTCCAACTGCACCCTGGCCCCATTATCCATCTTCTGTCTCTCCGCACTGCTCTATGCCCAGGAGGCTGGTCAAGTGGGTGTACTCCCTGAGTCGCCTTTCTGGCCACCCCTCACTGGCTTTGGCCAACAGAAAGCACTAGCAGGAGTGGGGAGGGCAGGAGGAGAAGAGCCTTGCCTCCGCCTTGCTTCAGTGCTGCGTAGCACTACAATGCCAGCTCCTGTCCACAGCAGCCTCTCCATCATGCCTTGCTCTCTTTCAGCTTCAGAAATACCACTTTCTTTTTTTTTTTTGAGACGGGGTCTTGCTCTGCAACCCAGGCTGGAGTGCAGTGGCCGGATCTCAGCTCACTACAAGCTCCGCCTCCCGGGTTTACGCCATTCTCTTGCCTCAGCCTCCCGAGTAGCTGGGACTACAGGCGCCCGCCTTGTCGCCCGGCTAGTTTTTTGTATTTTTAAGTAGAGACAGGGTTTCACCGTATTAGCCAGGATGGTCTCGATCTCCTGACCTCGTGATCCGCCCGTCTCGGCCTCCCAAAGTGCTGGGATTACAGGCTTGAGCCACCGCGCCCGGCCCAGAAATACCACTTTCTCTCCTTGCCTTGTCCCTTCAGACCTGGGTGGTTTGGCTCCACCCCCAGATGGCCTCAACATCTCTTATTTGTTCCCTTAACCCCTACTGCCCCACTTCCACGAAACAGTTCCTTCATTCAAGTCTCTTTATTTGGACCATCTGGGATGAATTCTATTTTCTGATGAGAATCTGAGAAGAAGCAATCAGGAAGAGTTGAGATATTTCAGGTCCATGACTACAAACTCGGTAAGGAGTAAACCTGCTCAATCACCACCTCACTGGTGTGTCTTCGTGTTCTGGGCCAGGTGTGGGTGCTGGAGATGCAAGCTGTGGGCCAGAGAGGGTGGTCATGGCTGGTGGGGAGCACCTGATCCTGTTTCTCTCTCCTCTTGACCCCTCCCACTCCCCACTATATATACATGTGTTTCTATTTTTTTTACTGTAGTCTAAAACAAAAACACCACACTACTGACATCCTTGATCAACAAAATATTAGAATAATAGAGATTTTTCAATTCATCATTCATGCACCAAACCTGCCCTGCCTTCTGTGTGTCAAGCCTTGAACAAGAAACCACGGCACAGAAATGAATGTTTACATAAGGCACGTCCCTGCCCTTCAGCACTGCCAGAATACTGAGCCCCATAGTTCTATTAAACAACCTTCTGCACTAGAATCAAGATAACCTGTCCCCTCCCCCCATCCTTTCCTCCCCAGGGTTCATCTGCTAGAACACAGCTAGCCAGCCAGCCAAACAGCCAGCCAGATAGACAGGTACACACGCCAGCCTGATGACCAGGAATTTCCACTCAATGCCACAGCAGTGTTAATTTACAGTGTTTTAGATCCAGGTTGTGGAGGAATGTATAGAATCTGAACATAGCAGAGGGCCTGAATCCATACAGTTCCTTCATTTTCCTCAATAGGACCTAATCAGTATTTCTTTTGTGAAATGAAGAGTAACATTAATAGTAATAACATTATGCTGCACAGGCATGCTTCTGGTTTTCATTCAACAACAGTCACGGAGCACCTGGTCTGTGTCCAGCCTTTAGCTTCATCTGTGGGCTTCAGAGCATCCCCATTTGGTGTCCTTCCCTTCACTTGGGGACACCCACTTCCCCATGCTGCTCATCATCCTCACCCCTCTGCTGACCCTGCCAGATTCTGAGCTCCTGGTCTGAGATGCAGGGGGCTTGAATTTCAGTCCCAGTCTATCACTGACCCACCTGCTGCATGAACATGCACAAATTACTTCCTCCTTCTGACCCTTGGATTTCCCACCTGCATAGTGAGGCATTAAAATGGATAGTCAGCTTAACAATAACCCACAAAACTCGGACCACATGGTGGCTCACACCTGTAATCCCAGCATTTTGGGAGGCTGAGGTGGGTGAATCACTTGAGGTCAGGAGTTCAAGACCAGCCTGGCCAACATGATGAAACCCTGTCTCTACTAAAAATACAAAAATTAGCTGGGAGTGGTGATGGGTGCCTGTAATCCAAGCTACTCAGGAGGCTAAGGCAGGAGAATCACTTAAACCCAGGAGGCAGAAGTTGCAGTGAGCCAAGATGGCGCCACTGCACTCCAGCCTGGGCAACAGAGCAAGGCTCCATCTCAAAACATAAAATAAAAAATAAAATAAAATAAAATGGATGGCCAGGAACAACCCTTCCGTGAAAAATCACTGCACATTCTAAAGCCTATGGTCACTGAGCAATGATGTGGTCTGCACAAGACAGGGTTACAGCCCAAAGTGGCACTGGACAGAAAGAAAGGCTAGCCCCATGAGAGTGAATTAACTCTCTCTAGGCCAGTGGCTTTCACCTTGGATCCATGTTATAATCACCTAAAGGGCTTTTAAGAATCCGGATGCCCAGGTTGCTGCCAAGACCAATCAAATCAGAACCTCTGGGGCTGTAACCCAAGCATTAGTATTTTTTTCAAAGCTCCCTTCATGGTGTGCAGCCAAGATTGAAAACCACTAATCTAAGTTCACTGTCAACATTTTGGGTAACTTCCACCAGATGGTCAATAATGTTCATTCAGATCACATATTTTAGCTCTGGAGATTTTTTCAATCATAGAAGACTGAAAGAAGCTAGATTATTAAACACTCTCTATTTGTGCCTCATCTACAAAAAGGTAATCCCCTGTTAAGACGAGAGTATATATGGATTAACTTCTATAATCAAAAATGCAATTAATAACCCAGTTAAAACAAGATTTTGAAGAGCTAATAATCCCTAAGTACAAATTACGTACTCTCATTAAAATCTAACTGTTACGAATTCTACTTATTCAAAAAATAACCCCTTTTCTAAAGTAAATTTGCTTTACTTTACAGCTATAGAAAATATAGAAAGATCTGTGAGATTTATCCATGTTATTTCATGAAAAACATATTTTTCCCCTATCCTTTGGGAATCTCCCCCTAGAGCTTTTCAATGGTCCTGGTTCACAGTTTCAGCCTGTTGGCAGCACTTTTCCTAACACCATCTCTCTTAGACTGTGGACACAAGCTCCCTGTGCCCCTCCTCCCTCCAAGTTACCACACACCTGCACCCTCCAACCCCTACTTGCCATTTGGGACTTTGAGTACCTGCTGTGTCTCTATTAAACAGCACAGAACAATCCCCCTCAAAAAAACAGCATATTATGTTTTTTCATCCTTAGATTGTTCCAAAATCATTTACTCAAATTCTTTCTATTATAGAATAATGAAAAGAAGATACACTTTAGAATCAGATAGCCCTGGACTGAAAATTTAACTGCAGGAGTCCAGAAGCAGACCCACAAATGATCAGCCACCTGATCTATGGCAAAGATGACCCTGTGGTACAGTGGGGAAAGGGTGGGCTTTACAATAGACGTTGGTAGGTCTATTGGTTATCCATATGCAAAACAATGAACCTTGACTGCTATTTCACACTACACACAAAAATCAATTCCAAATGGGCCACAAACCTAAATCTAAACGGTAAAACAATAACAATTTTGCAAGAAAATGTAGAACGTCTTCATGACCCTGCAGCAGGCAAAGCTTTCTTAAACAAGACAAAAAATGTGCTAATCAAAAAGGATAAAAGTTAATAAACTGAACTTCATTAAAATTTGGAACTTATCTTCATCAAGTAACACCACTGAGATAATAAAAAAGCCACAGAATGGGAGAAGATATTAACAAATATCTGGCATAGGATTCATGCCAGAATATATAAAGAATTCCCACAAATAAATAAGAAAAAAGCAGACAACCTGATTTGGAAAAAAGACTTGAATAGGCACTTCACAAAAGAGGACATCCAAACGGCCAATAAACATACGAAAAGTGCTCCATTTCACTAGATACTAGGGAAATGCAAGATAAACCATAATAAGACACAACCATACAACCACCAGAATGACTAAAATGAACAAGGCAGTTGCTAGGAAAATAGATGATTTTTTTAGTGAGCGGAAAAAATCAGAACTCTCATGTACTTCTGGGTATTTGCTACAATCACTGGAAAACTGGCAGTACTTACTAGATCAGAACAGATATATATCCTATAATCCAGAAACTCCACCCCAAGACCAAATTAGTACCAAAAGACAAGCATAAGAATGTTTGTCCAAGCACCATTTGTAACAGCCCCAAACTGGAAAGTAACCAAATGTCCAGCAAGAGCAGAGTGAATAAATACATTATGTATACTCACAAATGGCAATACTATGCAGCAATAAAATGAATGCGCTACGACTATATGGAACAACGTGGATAAATCTCACTAACATAATGTTGAGTAAAAGAAGCAGACAAAAAAGAGTATATGCTCTATGACTCTATTTGCATTAAATTATAAAACGGGCAAACCAAATCTACAGTATTCTAAGTCTGGATAGCAGTTAGCTTTGCAAGAAGTAAGGGGAAAGACAGAGACTGGGAAAGGGGATCACCTATTTCATGATTAAAGTTCTGGTTACATTGGTATGTTCATTTTATGAAAAATCCACTGAGCTATACACTTAGGAGATGAACAGTTTTCTTTATGCTATATTATGTCCATAAAAAGTTTATACACACAAACTTGGCTGTTCCACCTTTTCACTGTGTATGACCTTGGGCAAGGCATTTAATCTACCCAGCATTGTTTCCTCTTCTGTAATAGTTGGAATTATAATACCATATATATTGCAGGGTTGTGGCAGGATGACAGTAGGGGGAAGCATGTACCCACACATACATATGGAACACACATAGCATGTACTCCATAAATGAGTTTCTCTTCCCTTCCCTTCCCTTCCCTATTGAAGCTCTTGAATATCCTCTTATGACCTGGGACCTAGTCTCTTCCCCTTACGCACATTACAAAATAAACAAACAGGCTAGGTGTGGTGGTTCACGCCTGTAATCCCAGCACTTTGGGAGGCCGAGGCAGGCGGATCACTTAAGCCCAGGAGTTCAAGACCAGCCCGGGCAACATGGCAAAACCCTGTCTCTAGAAAAAATACAAAAATTAGCCAGGTGTAGTGGCATGTGCTTGTGGTCCCAGCTCCTTATGTGGCTGAGGTGGAAGGATTGCTTGAGCCCAAGAGGTTGAGGCTGCAGTCAGCCATGATCATGCTACTATACTCCAGCCTGGGTGATAATAAGACCCTGTCTCAGAAAATAAAATAAAATAAACAAACCCAAAACATGAATAAACAGGAGATGTTTTGAGTGTGAAAGGTGGCACAGGGCCTTTCACAAATAGTCTTGAAATGTTCAGAGAGTTTCTATATGGAAGGAGACAGTTGCCACCTTCACTGAGGTTAGAGCCAGGCCTGGACCCCAGCAACAGAGATGTGAGTTCAACACAAGGACTGACACCAGAGCAAGGTTGGTTCAGAAACAGTGATGGGGGACTGCACTAAAATTACAGAAAGAATGCGGTGGGATGCTGCATGCCAATATAGCAACCACGTTTTCTTTCCTTTTAATCACAAAGGGACTGAGTTTTTCAGCAGCAAAATTCTTCACAGACCAAAAACAAAACAAAACAAAAAACCCAGAAATTCAAGGGAAACCACTTTGTTGCTTTACAAGTGCCAAGTCACAATGTGAGAAAATGCAAGTTACAGAAAACATGAGATTCCCAGAAAATAAACTTGTGATTATTGTACCAGGAATTGGAAACCAACCACTGCCTGCCATACCTTCATTCCCACCCCCACTAGATCTGGCTCCTTTGGGCTTAAGAGTGGGTCCTCATACACACAGGTAGGAGTTCCAGGCCACTTAGTTTGTGCCTAATTCTTTTAGTCCTCTGGCAAACATTTACTTAGTACCACTCGATGGGATGCCAGCTATGAAGCATCCAACAAGACTGAGATGTGGTCACTGAGCTCACAGTCATGGAGGGTTCCAAGAGGTAAATGAGCAATTCCGTGCACAGTGTGGCATGCTAAAACACGACAAAATACAAGGGACTCCAGAACTGGCGAGGAGAGGGCATCTTCCTGGAGAAGAGGAGGACACCGGAGCTAAAGCTTAAAGGAGGAAAACTGGGATGTGTGCATTCCCAGAGCGAACCGTGTGAGCCAAACCCAGAAATAAGAAAGCACCACTTGGTGTTGCTGGACAAAGGCTGGAGGCAAGAAGAGCCAGGAAAAGAGGTGGGAAAGTTGGCAGCACCAGATCAGGGAAGGTTCTTGGACTCTGTCCTATAGGCCAGCAGTGCTCAGTACTGGCTGCAGGTCAGAATTATGAAACATCTTTCAAATGATACTGATATCCTGCCTTCATGCCCAGAGATGAGTGGTTTTTTTTTTTAGTCTGTTTGTTTGCTTGTTTGAGAAGGTCTCAGTCCATCCCCCAGGTTGGAGTAAAGTAGTAAAATCATGGCTCACGGCAGCCTTGACCTCCCGCGCTCAAGCCATCCTCCTGCTCAGTCTCCTGAGTAGCCGAGACTATAGGCATGTGCCACCACATTTGACTAATCTTTAGATTTTTTTTTTTTTTTGGTAGATAAGGGTCTTGCTATGTTGACCAGTCTGGTTTCAAACTCGTGGCCTCAAGCAGTCCTTCTGCCTTGGCCTCCCAAAGTGCTGGGATTACAGGTGTAAGCCACTGAGCCCAGCACAGAGATAAGTGTTTAATGAGCCTAGGCCCCAAGCCCCATCATCAGTGTTTCTTAGAAGCAGCCCAGGTGATTCTAGCATGCAGCCAGTGTTGAGAAGCACTGCTATAGTCCAGGCATCTGCACACTATGGGCCTCAGGCCAAATCCATTTCTGTATGGCCTGAGAACTAAGCATGGTTTTTACAGATCAATATTTGCAATCAATTTCATTGTAGGGAGCATGAACTCCAATTAAGCAAACCCCAATTTGAACTCCAATTAGGCAAAATGTTATTCCCCACAAAAAGAAGTTCCATTTATCTCATCAGTAGACCTGTGTCACAAAAAAGTACTCAATTCTTATTATATTTTGAATGTCATCAATACAGATTTGTGAAACATGTTTTCTTTTTTATTAGATAAGTACTCACATAATAGACTCAATTTCACTCCTTGGACTGTAAAGCCTAAAATATTTACTACCTGGCCCTTTCCAGAAAAGGTTGGCTGACTCCTGCTATAGTTGATGGAGAAATAACATGGTTTGTTTTTGTGAAGAGGAGGACTCTGGCAGCTGTGTGAGGATAGATCTGAGGAAGAGAGACTGGGTACAGGGAGGCCAGGGAAGCAACCATCAATTAGTCTTGGTCTGGGAAGGTGAGGCCTAACATAGAGCAGTGGAATGAAGGTGGGGTGGGTAATGCAGGTCTCCGAGGTTAAAGGAAGAGGAAATAGTGCAGGGCTTGGCAGCCAATGGGCATAGGAGGTCAGGGCAAGAGAGGGGTCCAGGAGACCTTCTTGGGACCACCAAAGACCAGACAGAGCCACCAGCACCATCCCTTCCCTGTCTTGGGGGAGGGGTACTCCAAGGCCTGTGCCAGCACAGTTAATGGGAAAGGGCTGGAGTTCCTTTCCCTTCTGCTCTTCTTCCAAAAGACGCCATTTGCTCTCTACAGGCCTTGGAGATAGTTCCCTTCCTGGCACCTCTGTGCATAGACAAGAGAACAGAAACAACCAAATTGTGCTTTAATATCCTTTAACTCCCTGAATCCCAAGTATCACCCACTATGAGAGTCAGGTCAGGTACTGCCATCCTCATTTTACAGAAGCTGGGGCCCAGAGAGAAAGTGAAACTGACCAAGAACACAGGGTCAGGAAAGAGGCCGATTCAGAGTCTTTCTAGTCCTCCTCAACATGCTGGCATGTAACCTAGAGATCGGTCTGGCTCCAGTTGTTCTCAGAATGCCACACTAGTCCCTGCACTCCTGGAGGCCAGCATCTGCGACCTCACTCCAAGATCCTTGGCTCCAGGTCAATGTGTCCTGGGTTTGAATCCTGCCCCACATGTCCTCCACCGCTGAGCCTCAGGACCTTCACCTGGGAAGTGGGGGATGAAACTCTACCTTATATGATTATTTAGAGTTTTAAGTAGAATAATACAAAGTGCTGAGTATAGAGCCTAGCACACAGTATGTGCTCAATAATGCATATAATTTCATTAGGGAGGTTCATTCTTGACAGTCTAACTCTTATTTGCTTGAGCCTGGCTTGAGTGGACCTGGTTTTTACATGAGAGGCAGTGTCATTGAACGCGTGAACTCAGAAGCCAAAATGCCGGGGTGCCAAGCCCAGCTCTGCCACTTACTATGTGAACTTGGGGGAGTCGTTTCTAAAAATAGTTGCCACCTGATAGTGTCGTCATGAAAATCTGGTGAGTTAAAATATGTAGGGCATTTGGAACAATGCCTGGCAATAGTAAGTGTTCTACAAGGGTGAGCTATTGCTATTGTTTTATAGTTCCTTTTATTTTCCATCGTAATTTCAACAGTAGGCCAGTTCCTGGGAGCCAACGGACCTTGTGCCAACAGTGAGCCTGCAGACGCATTTATTCACCCAATGTTTCTCAGGTCCCTCCTCAGGGCCTGATCTGTGCTAGCCTGTGGGATGCCAAGTGGGACCAGGCTCCCCTAGGGTACCTGAGGTCCACATGTCTTTGGGAACTACTGCAAATTAATTTATGCAGTCTCACACAGGCAGTCGTCATCTCTCTATGAATTTATATAGTAAAGTAGCAAATATTAATCAGAGAGCCACAGGCCCTTATCAATCCTGACACTCAAAAAATTCTAAAACCAAAAGGTTGGGTTTTTTTAATAACTCATTTGGTGGCAAAACCTGACATGAAGTAATGTGAAGCTATTTACTGTCTTTATTTTTCCTACTTAGTGTGAACAATCATACATTTTGCTGCAGAGAAATTAATGGCTTTGATTATGGAGCACAGCCTCAGATGTATCACATAATATACAGTATATGCACCATATTTCCTTTCAAAAATCTAAAAACATACTAAATTCCAAAACATGCCTGACCCCAAGGGCTTTCAATGATGGACTGTGGACATGCATTTATTATTACTATGGGACAGCTATGAGCACTCCTATTGTTCCCTTCCACCGAAAGATACAGAAAATTGGTTTGGCATAGCCAAATGACTTTTTATTTCTCTTTGAAAAAAAAAACCAATATATTATTGGGATCCAAGAAATAAAATCGGCTTTCGTCTTTTATGCAGTTGATATTACAGAAAACATTTACTTATAACCAACACAGACTCCATCAGTCTGTTCTCAGACAGAAAAATCCAGTTCCGAGGTCAAGGACAGCCAACATCCACAGTGGCTTAGCCCCAGGAACTCTGCAGGTGGGTTTGGAGATGGAGCTGGGTCTCAGAGCGGAAACCTTAATCCCCTGTCTTACATCCCAAGATAACCCTTTCCTTATGATGTTTGCTCACAGGGAAGTTCTGGGCGGACAGAAGACATGAGCTGAAGCTGAGCAGGAGAGAGCATATTGTGAACTTGGAGGCAGAGGGAGCAAGGGGAAAGGAACAGTTACTTCATTGGCTAATTAGGAGATATGTTGTGAATTGCTAATGGCCTTGGGGCATTGAAGTGACAGGCTACATTAGCAGCCAGGATGGCTGGGTTGCTTGCTAGTGAAAGTCTCTTTAGAAAAGGAAAGTTGCAGGGAGAATATGCACCCATGTGTTGTTTCTTTGTGTGCTCCTGGATCACAAAGAGTTTGGGCAAGGAAACCCAAAATCAGGATACAGACAATCAACCACAGGTCCCAGCTTCCCAGGTTGGGCTGCCTGGGGCCTGCCCCTCCTGTCCTGCATCCCTGTGACACAGCAGGGATAAACAGGTGCTGGGAAACAGGTGTCCTGATCTCTGCTATCTACTTGCTGTGCAACTCTGGGCAAGCTCCAGAGCCCCTCTGAATGTCATCTTCCAGATTTATAAAGCATGATGCAGGGTTGTAGATCTTTAAGCTCTTCCTAAACATGTTTTCCTTCTTGGGCTGCTTCAGTCATCTATCCTGCCCTTTATTTCTCCCTCTCTCTCCATTTGACCAAAATGACACATGAAATTCTGAAGGGACAGAGTGATCCACATACAGTGAGGGAGTGAAGACACAACTAAGAATTTAGTGAGAAATCCATTTTGGCTCCCACCTTGGACACCAAATATCCAGCACTATCAGGCCCTAGTGTCATCCCCAAGCCCCTCACAGTGCCTGATAACTCCCCTTTCATGCTTCTTCCACACCCTCTAGGCTCCTGACCTCTTTTCCTTGTAGCTATTTTTCTCTTATGGTTTTCCCTTCTTTCCACTCTGAAATCCAGCTACAGTTAACTGAGTGCTTACTGTATGCCAGATAAGAACATGCACTGAGATTACTGGGTTTAGACCTCAAAACAGCCTTGTGGAATATAAGAGGAGTCTCAGAGATCCTCCTCTTAAAGGAGAAGAGGCTCTGAGATCAGGAAATTTGCCCAAAACTACATGACTGGCAGCTAGTGGAAGCAGTATTCAAACTCCACTCATTGGGCAAGTTCCTAGACAGACATCTTTCTGGGTCTCCATTTCCTCATCTTCACACTAAGTTAATCCTAACACCTTCATAGGATGCTTTTAAAGACAAAATGGGACAACAGCAAAGCCATCCTTCAGTCCTCAGTGGCTGTCAGAGTGGCTTCTTATATCCTAAGAAGGGGCAAAAGCACACCTGTTTCTCACTTGTGAAGTCTTAACGTGATGGGACTGCGTCAGCCCTCTGGTCAGCTCCTTTATTTTTATTTATTTATTTATTTATTTATTTATTTATTTATTTTTTAGTTTCTGTCTGAAAGTTTATTGCCTGTATCTGAAAAATCATCATAGAAAATTGTTTGGTTTAGCTCTGAGCAGCCCGCTCCTGAGCTCTGAGGAAGCTTGCCTTCTTTTGAGCTACCAGATCCTTCTTCTGAGCAAGGGTCATTTTGGGACGGTTCCACCTCCTCTTTTTAACTTCTTTCTTGAGCTTCTTTTCATAGACTGGATTCTCTCGAATAGCAGCATGAGCTCCTTTATTTTAACAATGGCAAATGAGATTGAAATGCAAAAAAGGCAGGCTAAGGGAACAGGGACTTCAGAGAGCTTGCCCAGAGGAGCAGAGGCGGGCACTCCACGATGCATATGGGCACCAGAGAAGAGCCAAGTCTTACTGAAGGGACTCGGTGTGTTTCACAATTTGTGTCATACACAAATGTGAGGGTGTGTTCCAATGGGTGGTGCTGCCAGAGGGTGCAGTGCCTGCTACAGTCAGGAGTCTGGACTTTGCCCCGGGGCCATCGGAGACACAGGGAGTGAGGAGCAGATGGCTGTCTGGCTCTGGCAGTGGGGGGTTGGAGGATGCATCAGAGTAAGAGCAGGCCTGGAGGAAGAGGGTGACACTGAAGGAGGGAGGGGAGCAGACGAGAGGGGAGAACAAGTCTTGGCAGGGGCCTCAGGCTTGTTCTCTGAAAGGAAGAAAGTGAGAATTGAACCCCGGCTCCCTGCAACTTGGAATGAGGTAGAGTGAATTCAACACCTCACCTGCGGAAATGTCCACAGACTCACTAAACCCTAGTTCTCTCAAAATTTGGCTTACACTCTCTGACATGTTCAGTAAGAGTCATTGTTTGCTACCCTTGAAGGTTCTCTCCAGAGCGAGGGTGAGCTCCTGAATGCAATTCAAGCCAACAAGTATTTACAGAGCACCTGGTTCTCCTCAAGCATCCTGTGAGTCCTGTGGGGATGTGAGGAGGGTGGCATCCCTACCCCAGCATCCCAGCAGCTCCCAAGGTCAGAAGCACTGGGGGAAAGAACCATATATGAGTTGGAAGCCCCAGCTTCAGGTCCTCCTCCTTCTGTCACTTCTACACTGTGTAATTTTGAGCAAGTCGCTTTTTGAACCTCAGTTTCAGCATCTATAATAGGGCTGATTATGCCAGCTACCCTTAGAGTTAGTGTGAGAATTTAATGCAATCATCACTGTCGCATGACCCATAAAACACCATATAGAAGTATTATTTTGTTTAACACTAATATGTGATAACCAACTACTGAGAGTTGAATCGTGTTCCTCCAAAAGCTATACTGAACTCCTAATTTCTGGTACCTATGGATACAAACTTATTTAGAAATAAGGTCTTTGCGAATGTAATCAAGATGTAAGTTAAGGTGAAGTCCTACTGGAACAGGGCAGGCCTTTCATCCAGTATGGCTGATGCCCTTATAGGAAGAGGAGGAGACACAGGCAGGCACACAGAGCGGGGAAACCACCCTGTGAAGACATGAAGATATACAGAGGGAAGACAGCCATGTGAGGGCAGAGGCAGAGACTAGACTTATCAGCTGCAAGCCAAGGAGCACTAAAGGAGTGACACAATCACCAGAAGCCAGGAACCAGAGACAGGCATGGAACAGATTCTGCCCCTGGATCCGCCAAGAAGGAGTCAACATTGCCATCACCTGGATTTCAGACATCTAGCTGCCAAAATTGTGAGAAAATAAATTTCTGTTGTTTTAAACCATTCATTCCATTTGTGGTAGGTTTGCAATGGCAGCTGTGGGAAGCTAATACACCAATCAAGACAGGGAGAAAGTGCCCAAACAGAAGAACCAAGTGTTGCAACACAGAGAAAAAAAGCAACCAATTCCTCCCTGAATGCCTGCATCTCCTGCCATCTCTTCACATCAGCCATTTTCCTTCTAATCCCTTGCTGTCAGCAAGATGCCTCTGAACATGATCTGTGTAGGTACCAGCCATCGTTTTCTAAAATTGACACATCAGATGATAGTTAAGTGCCTCCTATATTCCAGGGTCAGGCATTGAGGATCCAGGGGTGAACCACATGGACTCCATTCCTGGCTGCACAGAGTTCCCAGTCAAAATGGAGGACACTTTGGACAAGAACTTGCCACCAGGAACACATTCCTGAAGAGGACCTGGCATACAGGGTGCTCTGAGGAAATGCGGCAAGAGGATAAAACATGACCCACTCAATCAGTCACCAGCTCTGTGTCATTGACAAATTCGCCCAAGTTCCAAAAGGCCACAGGCATCGGATTACTCAGCCCGGGGCTTTTTATGGCTCCCAGAAGGCAGGTATAGCATCAGGTCCCACCTCTTGGGTTTTATTCAGAATTCCTCCCAACCGTCTCTGGACATTTACTGCCCACTCCTCTTTCAGAAACACGTTATACTCACTCCAATAACTGGATAACACAGGCCTTGGCAGATTTTGAGTTCGAAATGCTTTATGGCCTTTAATATCCTTGAATATTTACCAGATGCCTGTTCTGAAACTCTGTACTCAGGATATAGAGATGAGTAAGACATATTTGACCCTGTTCTTGAGCAGCCAAAGGGCTAGTTGGAGCTCCTTGGCCTCAGTTTACTCATCTGTAAAATGGAGGCAATAATATGTCTTAGTTTATAGTTAGTAGGCATACCAAGTGTCTAGGTCTCAGCAGGTGTGCAACAAACATCAAGTCCTCATGCATTTATTTTCCTGGATGCACCTTTGCTCAGACCTTCTCCCTGCCTATGTGCTTCTCATCCATCTCTACTACCTCATGGCCAATACATTTTTAAGACTCAGATGAAAGCTTGATCCTTCTGTAAGCTTTTCCTGACCAGCCTAATGGCTTCTTAGAATTCCAGCCTCTCCGACTGCATGAATCTGAATATTTTCCCTCACTATATGGTCTAATTAGGCATTTTTTAATTTGTGTTTTCCTCATCCTAGCTTCTTACCTCTCATGGTTCTTCGTATCATGCTTTATATCTAGTTCTTGTTCAACAAGTAGCTATAGATTGGTTTGCTGCTTGCTTTATTGTTGCAAGTCCCAGAAAGTAGGAGGTAGAAATATCACACAAAATTAGGCCATTCAGGGTTCAGTCCCTCCTAAAAGTTGAGACAAGAGGACCATCCTTAATAGAAGCCCAGTGATCCCCAGATGTAAATGGTCACTTTTGCCTTCCTGGCTCCCAAAGCAGCCCAGCTGTTCACACCTTTGCAGGGATCCCTTCCACCCCAGGGCAAGGAAATGGCTGCCAAATTGCAACCCTAATTGGGAGGCAGGCAAAGGAATGGCCAGAGGCACAATAACCCTCCAGTGTCCAAGCCAAAGAGTCTGCTTCCCTTTCTTTTGTATGCTTCCCAGCCCTGATGCATGCATGGTTCTCCCCTCTAACCTTCAGGCATGGTGGCCACTGGGTCTCCTAAGACCTCTCTCCTCTCTGGTTCACACTCCATAGGACCATTTAGTCTCTCAGGGGCAGAGAAAATAGAGTGACTTGAATAACTTTATGAGTCAAAACCAAAGCCAAGAAAGACAGAATCAAATGAAAATACTGTCTGAGTCGGTTTGCCAAGGCAAAGGTTGAGGGAGCCTGGGCCGCTGTCATTGATACAAGGGACTCTGCCTTTCATTTCCTCTTTGAATGAGTTTCTCCTGAGCACTATGTCAAGGGGGCTTCAGAACCTAGTCAAGGACACAGGTGCAGGGACTCTATAGGTCAGATGGCAGACCTCTGGGCCTCAGAAGAGGAAGTCACAGAATTTGGCTTGAGGTGTTCGGGCAGAACACTCAAAGGGATGAGATTCAGGGAAAAGCAGGAGCTAAGGAGGCAAAGGCCAGCTAGTCATGGCTGGGGACAGAAAATTCACGGTAGCCCACTATGTACCAGGCAGTGTTCTCATTGATTTTTATACATGATTTTATTTCATCCTCGACATAGCCCCATAGTTACAGGTATTACTGTCATTAACATCTCCATTTTGTAAATAAATAAACTGAAGCCCAGGGGACTGAGTAACTGGAGCAAAACTGGAAAGCCAGTAAGCCACAGAATCAGAATTCTAATCCAGTTCTGAGTGACTCAAAGCCTGCCCCCTCCAACTATGTGCTACATGGCTACCCAGGAAACCCACAGATGTGCCACTCCTGCTTCCTCTCTGGATACCATTTCCCAAGTTAACTGGCTGTCTCCAGATTTTTGGCATTTGAATAACTTCTTTACAGGCCAGAGGTAACTGCCACTCATGGTCAAAAAAGGAAGGATACCCCAGCAACTAAATACAGAATAAGAGTAAGTAGAGAATGTAAAGGGTTAGAAGGCTTTGTGAGCCAGGAAGGCAAAAGCTAGGAAGGCCACTCAGGTCTGGGGGATCACAGTACTTCTGTTGACAATGGTTCTCTTATCTCAGAATTTTTAGGGAAGGCTGGCTGCTGAGTGGCCCAAAACTTAGGGCAGTTTGCATGATTTTTCCCCCTCCCTTCTTCTGGGGCTTATGAGCAATTAGCAAACCAATCCACAGATACTGTCAAATAGAGGTTGCATAGTGGAAAGTTAGAAAGAAAACAGTCTGGAAATGCCAACTCTGTTACCGTGCAAGGCCCATTTATGAATTTACATATGTGTGCTTGTTTATATTTATCCCAATTTGTGCAAGACAAATTATAAGGAATCCAGTGCAGACAGAAAGTAGAAAATGTAGCACGTGGCCCAAGGTTGCTACATATTCTGTGCTTTTATTCTTTTTCCTATGCTTTGCAACTCCCCACCACATGTGTCCTCTAATCTGGGACAACCTCCAGCACCATCAGTTCAAAATAGAATCCAATAAGAAGAGGCTCAATTTACCTGTGAATCTTCAGGAGCAGCAGACAAGTAGGGGTAGGGGCATCTCACCTGGCTGAGAGTTAGGTCAGGTGCTTTTGAAAGTCGGTAATGTTCATCCAGCCTTACTTCTCAGGGCCCTGAGAAAGAGCTGGGCTGTGGGCCACTGCCACTTACAGACTGCATGACCCTGGGCTGACCATCTCACCTCTCTATGCTTTGTTTTTCTCATCCATTCACATTATGGAATTACTAACAGTGGTAGCTCCTCTTCACTGAGTGGGGACAGGGATATAAACACACTTGTAAACAGAAACTGCTGCACAAACAAGAGGCTTATTTTTAGTCCTACCTGGATTATGCAACTAAATAGTATGGACCCAATAGAACTTAACCTTAAGTAGAACATGATCAGGGCTGATCACAGAATATATTCAACTGTATTCAATAAATACATTTTGAGTACCTGGCTCTGCGATAGAAGACAGTCAGATAGATGTTATTAAAAAAAAGAAAAAAAAAAAGAGAGGGCCACAGTGTGTTAGGTTCTAGAACTGAGGAGATGGAAGACAGGTAAGGTATGCTGGGGGCCCCAGTAGAGGCCAGTAGAGTGGACCTAGGGCAGATGGGAAAGCGCTGCCTGCTCTCGAGGGGACACTGGAACTAAGGCTTGAATAGGTAGGAATTGGCTAAGTGGACACAGTGAAGGCATTCCAAGCAGAAGGAACAGCACGGCTGAGGCACAGAGGCCTGAGCAGGATGGTGTGCAGAGGGAAGTGTGCTAGCCCAGCAGGTCTGGCTGCCATGCTTCATTACAAAAGAACAAGATTTATTCAGCAGGGGGATGTCACTGTAACTACCCTTCATCATGACTTTCCATAGGCAGAAACATGAAGACAGCCCCAGATCTCACTCACCCAAATGATTCCCAGCATTTTTTGTGTCATTTCTCACTCTGATTAGCAAGCAATTTCCTGAAGGCAAGCCAATCCACCGGGCACAAAATATGAGTTCCAACTCTTCCAATGAGCAGAAATCTACTGGTTCCATATTCTTCTCTAGGGAAGGAGAATCAGCTGAAATGAGTAGTTGTTTCCCATATTTACATGGGTATTTTCTTCTTATGTGAAATGCTTATGGACAAGGACTAATCTGTTAGGAAGGCAGAGAAAAACTGTGGTCCCTGCTACCATAGCCAAGGAAGAAGAACTGGGGAGTGGGAGGGCAATAAGTTTTTATTGGAAAAATCAAAAACTTTGATTGTTTGGACTTTGAGAGGAGACCCTAAAATTAGAGAGGAACTTGGAGGTGATCTTGTCCAACATGCTACTCAAAGCAAAGCTCCCTTATAATACAGCCTGGCTAATTAACAGGCATCAAGTCTTGCTTGAATACATTTTTTATTAATTTGATAATTTGATGGGTCATAGTTCTTGTGGAAACACATGCACTCATATCAAGAAAGAGAGAGAAACAGGAACATGTGGAATCTTGGAAACAGAGGAAGAGTCAAATTTGGCTCCTCTACTTACATAGATTGAATTACTATGACCTTAGGCAAGACATTCAAACCCTCTGAGTTCCTTCTCTGTAAAGAATTGGTTATAAAACCTTCCTTGTCGGTGTTGTTGTGAGGATTAAGTGGAATCATGTATATATAGTGCCCAGCAGAGTTGGCTGGCACACAACCAGCACTCAATAAATGGTAATTATTATTATCTCATTAGCCCAAACTCCCACCCAAGGCAGAAATCCTTCTTTAAACAACCCTGACAAACCAGAGAGCTATCAAGTCTCTGCTAGAATAAATATTTGTTGATTGATTTGGTAATCAGTTGATTCTAAATACCTGGGAGACACATAAACACACACATACACACACACACACACACACACCCCCTCCAGGATTATTTCTCCAAGTCCTATGTGAGGGAGATGCTTTATCAACAAGATCATATCCCCATATCCTTCTCTGTTGGGTGATATTCAATGGTTAAATTTGCAGCCCGGAGCCAGAATCCAGTCACTGCAACTTTCTGCTCCATGGTCTGCTTCTTTAACCGTTTTTTTTTTTTTTTTTTAACCACACAGACTGCTTTGAAGACCTTCCCAGACAATGCACATACCTGGAACAAATTGCCTACAACTTCAGGGGTGTCACAGACCTTGTGAAGGGCTTTGTGCCTTCCTGGCTAAGCTCCTCTTGCTGGCACCTCCCCACACAAGGCTCTGAAATTGCAAACACTGCTCCTTTCTCCCAACAAGCATCTCTCTTGCCATCTCCTCCCAGTGCTCTTCCTGGAACTTCAGAAGAGGGATGCAGTGCTGGACTTAAGCTCTGCAATCAGTGCAAATTCCAGTTTCCCCATCTAGTGCATCTTTAAGCCTCAGTTTCCTTGCCTACAAAATGGTGATGGTAATAGTGCCTGTGTTACAGAGCTGCTGTGAGGGCTGAAGGGCACAGCACAGTGACTGCACAGAGGAAACACACAACTGAAGTTTGCAGTTGTCACTTCTCTTCTTATGTTACCTGTTCCCTTGCTCTCCTCCTCCCACGAACATTGCAGTTTGCCATTGTTCCACTTTTTAAAAAAGCTCCAGAAGGTACACACAGCTCCAGAGGACAACTTGAGATGGTCCTGCATGCTGTGTGACCTAGGTGTCAGGCAGGGGGCGCTCTGTCCAAGTCAGACGTAGGGCAGCAGGTGACAGACATATGCCAGACTTGGCCCTGAGAAGCTCTGACTGGGATTTATAAGGTCTATGATTACTAAAAGAAAGAAAAATTCAAATTACTGAGTTAAAAATCAGTGGTATAGTAGATTTAAAAGCTTAATAAACAATGGGTCTTGGGGACAGGAAACAATACAAGGGATCCATGGAGGTATAACATTTGAGAATTCTGAAGTCCTTCCCCTTTTTGTTTCCCGGCCTCCTTCCCTCCCTCTCTTCCTTTAAAGAACAAGCATGTATTGAGCGGTTATGTGTTCAAGCCTTGTGCTAGCCACTAGAAATGAGAGATGAATAACCATGATTCCTGCCCTCTCGGAGCTCACAGTCTAATGGAAGAGCCGACTTATAAAAGTAACAGTGCAACAAGTTCCCCAACAGGGCAAGCACACATGCTGAGGCTATCTAACCCTGAAGCCTCAGACTCTATGAGACGCAAAGGAATAAATGATAATTCCCAGAAGAGGTGACACTCAAATGGAGACCTGTCAATCATTTTTATTAGACATTTTTGCTGGTTACAAAAGTAATAATACTTTTGGCAGGAGATTTGGAAAGCACAAGGGTGTCAGAAAAAGAAAACAACAGTCATTATTTCACCATTAGAGGCAACCACTAATACATTCTGAAGCATTTCTCTTTCCATCTATGTACTTAACATCAATTAGTTCATTATGTCTACACATTTGATAGGCTTCCCATTTTACTTAACATTGAAACATAAGTACTTTTCCATCAAGCTCAGTCCAGACGAGTGACCCCTGGATCTTTGATCTGGGGGACCAAGTCCAGGAGCCTGGAAGCCAGGGCTGGCCCAAAGGAGAGATGACAAGCTGGGTTTTGGTGAGCAGGTTGAGTTGGCAGTGCCGGTGGAGCATTCCACCCAGGGAAGAACACTGAAGATGCTGGAGAGCTGGGTGTGGCACTCAGGAGACAAATTCAGGCCTAGAGGGTCCTCAGGTGGTGGTTGACGCCATAGGTATGGATGAGATCCCTCAGGGAGGGTGTGCAGGGTGAGAAGAGAGATGACTAGGGTAAGGTCCCTGCCCTCTAGAAGCTCACAGTCTAGTTGTGTTCATGTGCAAGTCATTTACCCCCAGCTAGATTGTAAGCTCCTTGAGGGCAGTTACCATTTCACACACAGCAGTCCCTCGCCAACCATGGGGGTTAGGTTTCTGAAAACCCCTGGGGCAGGAGAAGTCAGGCTTGAGGAATTTAGGACCTTATTGGGGAAAAAATAGGGTTAGGGGAATGAAGTCACCAGTGAACTTGTAAAATTATTATATTTTTACATAATGAAAAATGACAAAGACAACATATTCAAAACATTGAATATCAGTGACACAAATTATCAACATATTCTTCAATTAACAATGTAAACTTTACAACTTATTTTTATGTATCATCTATCCCTTTAGTAGAGTTTGCCCCTTCACAGCTGTAACAATATTCTTGTAAATTCACTTTTGCATTGCTGGAAAAAATATACTTGCTAAGAGTCCTCTTCTTATGTGTGTTTTCCCATCCAATTATTCAATGCATTTTGGTTTTTATAACTCCAGGCTACTGACTCCTGTCTCTTGGTCCCACCCACAAGTGCAAGCACCTACCCACATCCTAACAGGTAGGAGTATGTTTCTGAGGTCTGATCCACCGCCTCCCACTCTCCTCTCTTCCCCAATTTTACTACAAACACCTCTCCTCTGCAGCCACTTCACCTACTTCCCTCTTCCTCAACCTCTGGGCATATTTCATCAGTTCCCCCATAGGAATAAACAAAGACTCCTGACCTTGGGATTCTCCATGGCTTCTGACAAAGTACGCAAACACGAAGTTGTCAATATTAGAATTTGGTGTCTGTCTTTGGTAGACCCTAGCATATCATTCACTCACTAGCTCGTAGCAGGTACTCAATGAATTCTTGTTGAACTGAGCAACTTCCAAAGTAAAGGAAGGATGTGGACTTTTTTTTCTCTCTTTCCCCATTCACTGCTCCGAATGAATATTAAACCTTCACACAACATAAATATTGAAATATTTGTAGGCACATTTAATTTTCCCTTCTGGCAGGTCGTGATGACAAGAGGCAACTAATAGATGCAATCTATCTGCATTCATGAAGGCAATTTTGAGTTCCACATGACATGCTGTCAATAGAGTCAAAAGATATGGCCCTTTAGTGAAGGAATTCTCCATATTTTCCAGCTCGGACCACTTGGATAAAGGAAAACACCTACTAACCAATGAATCTCCCATGTACATTTATGACAGAAAGGTTATCGCCATGACTAAATGGGAGGACTAGCACTATTTTTCATGAGATATCAACAAAACCATGTCTTTTAAATGAAACAATAACCAGTTACATTTACACAGCACTTTACATTTTACAAATGCTTTTAGGTACATTTTTATCTCACTTTTTCTTCACAGCAGCTCTGCGAGGTAGTCAGAGAAGGCACTGATAGTTCCATTTTGCAGATGAAGAAACTGAGGCTTATTCTAAGGAAGGGACCAAAAGGGGCAACTCACTAGTCAAATTTGATACCCTTTCCATCTCCCATCATTGTTCTGTTGCCAGTTGGGTTACAATGAAAAACACAAAACTAAATTGCAATGCTGTTCCACTGTCATGTAATTGCCAGTGCCCAAGAGGTAGGCCCACCCTCGACACTCACACTCTCCCATTCCTCCCATCCCCAGTTGTCTTCCCTCATTCACTATCCACTCCGAAAGTCAGTACCCAGCCTGGCACATGAAGACATCTGAGTCAGCACCACATGCACCAGAAATGGCATTTAGCACTTCACGCATAGAAGCAAAGCTATGAGGCCAAAAAAACCCGGGGGATTGAGGGAGGTGGTGGGGATGGTTCACCAGTCTTATCTCATTTAATCCTCTGCAAAATACTCACAATGATCACCCTTTCAAACATGCAGAAACTGAGGCTCATCACGTGTATTAGCTTGGCCATGGTCACATGTCCAGAGAATGACAGAGTCAGCATTTGAACCTAGGTTCAGTTCCTGGACAGCAGGGCAGTCCCAAGAAAGCACTTCACTGGCTCAGAGCCAAATGTGTTCCATTTCAGCCTCCCAGCTCAGAAGGACCTTGACCCTCTGCAGAAGCTGCTGCCCTGTCAGCAAAGCTTCTTACAAAGGGTCCTCATCTGGACTAAAGCTGGATCACCTGACATAATGATTAAGCCCCAAACAGTCCCAAATCCTTTGTGGAAAAGAAAATCTGCTTTTTAAATGAATTCACAGAGACATTTTGGTTTCAATTGCAAGGAACCTAAAATTTCCAAACAAGGAAGTAGACATTCAGTCCACTTATTCATTTCACAGGATCTTTAACCAAATGGCAAAGGGGAAAGCTCAATGAGCACCAACTAAGAAAACATAAGGGTCAAATTTTATGTGTGGCTGCAATGAAATTTAAAAGCAAAGTTGCAGAGAGAGAAAGTAGACTAGAGGCTGCCAGGGGATTGGGGAAGGGGAAATGGGGAGTGACTGCTGAATAGGTACAGAGTTTCCTTTTGCTGTGATGCAATGCCTTGGACCTCCACAGAGGTGATGGTTGCACAACACTGTGAATGTTTTAAACACCACTCAATTGTACACTTTAGAATAACTAGTGGTTAACTTTATGTTCTGTGAATTTGACCTCATTTTTTTAGAAAAACAAGAAATAATGTTGCATGTGCTGAGCACAGTCTGACAGATAAAAGATGCCTCAGGAAGTGTTTATATGCACAAAAAGATTGGAACACACCCACCTGCTCAACATTAAGAGTTAGTTATGAAATCCCTGGACAAAATATTGTATGTCTATTCAAGATGATATATATATGGGGAATTGTAGAGATGTAGAGAAATGTTTATGGTACAATAGAAGATGGCAGGGGTTGGGGGAATAGGAGACAAAATAGTAGACAAAGAGGACCAGATAAAGCTGGTCCTCTTGTTCCTGAACCTGTGGACATGGAAACTCCCAGCACAGGGTGTGTGCAGCACCAGAGAAGGGTGTGTGCATTTGTTCACTTATGTCACTCTGTATGCCTGCATGTGTTTATACAACAGACAGAGGGGAGCAACTTCAGAATTACATTTTTACAGTTTGACTCTTTGGCTTAATAAATTGTTATGCCTTCCAAATTCACTGGTGGTGATAATAAGGAAAACAATGACAACAGTAACATTATTATTATTACTATTATTATTATTAACATTATTATTATGGCAGGTACTATTCCTTGAGAGACTTATGAGCTAGGCACCCTCATAAGTGTCTCTTGTGCATCATCTCACTTATTGCTCACAGCAACCCATGAGAAAGGAAGTCTTCCCAATTTTCAGTGGGGGAAACTGAGAATCACAAAGTTAAAGACTTCTCCAAGGTCACACATTAGTCAGGACAGACACAGGATTTTAATTAGGTCTGACTGATGTTCGTCATTTGACAGGAAAAGGAGAGCATAGTCAACATTTAGAATTGTAGATGGAGACTTAGAATGTAAAAAAAGCATTTTTTGAAAGACCCATAGCCTAGCACAGCGGCTCACGCCTGTAATCCCAGCATTTTGGGAGGCCGAGGCTGGCAGATCACAAGGTCAGGAGATCGAGACCATCCTGGCTGACACAGTGAAATCCCACCTCTACTAAAAATACAAAAAATAAAAAATAAAAAAATTAGCTGGGCATGGCGGTGGGCGCCTGTAGTCCCAACTACTCAGGAGGCTGAGGCAGGAGAATGGTGTGAACCCAGGAGGTGGAGGTTGTAGTGAGCCGAGATCATGCCACTGCACTCCAGCCTGGGTGAAAGAGCAAGAAGAAAGAAAAGAAAAGAAAAGAAAAGAAAAGAAAAGAAAAGAAAGGAAAAGAGAAAAGAAGGAAAGAAAGAAAGAAAGAGAGAGAGAAAGAAAAAGACACATAATCACTTTAGCTAGAAATAAACACCAGTAATACTCTAACGTGTTTACTTGGAATTGTTTCTATGTCTTTTACATAGTTGAAATAAAGCTATAGATGCAATTTTGTCTACTATTCCCCCCACCTTCCATTGTACCATAAACGTTTCTCTACATCTCTACAATTCCCCATATATATCATTTTGAATAGATATACAGTATTTTATCCAGGGATTTCTTAACTCTTATCTTAATGATGAGCAGGTGGGTGTATTCCAATCATGTATGCATATAAAAAATGATGTGGTAAAGATTTTTGTCCATCTAATTTCTCTGAATGTATTGTGATTTCCAAAAAAAGAAAAAAAATTAGCTTCTAGATGTGCTCTTAATCGCATGTCCTTATCTGGAACTCCAGATGGGCAAGAACCCCATCTATGGAGGTGTCTACAAATGCATACATCTGGCCCTGCCCCAGAGCTGGGAACAGAATCTCTGTGGTGATCTCCAGGTCGGAGTGGGGGCTCGCTTTGGTGGTTCCAGCCTTAATCACTGCACCAGGGCTGATGTTTCTTGGCCTAACTGCGCAGACATACAATCTTGACCAAAGTCAAGGTTCTGTCCTCCCTACACTGTAGCATCCGAGACTTGCTGGCAGTCACTGCGGCATGAGGCTCCTTCTATCTTTTAGATTTCTGCCACACCCCCAGCCTATCTGCTCTATTATTAACCTAGTGCATTTTTTCTTCACATTCAATTGACTCTTTGTTTCTGGAATCAATTTATTTTAAATGGAAAATGTATCTCATTATCTTAAGTGAAAAAAAAAACACCATCTTTTCATAAATAGGAAAAAAAAAGGTTAAAAAATGAATATGATGAAGAAAACAAGGTGAATACTGTTGCTTCCTCATCCAAACTCAGGTCTCTGTTAAACAGGGAGATGAACAAGCATTGGCGAGGTATTAAATACCTACTAGTGCCAAAATCAGGCTTTCTCCTCCACTAAATCACAAAGATTAAAGAGGAATTGAAACAAGACTTTCTCACCATGTGATTCAGTGTTACTTAACACCGTGCTTAGGTAACACACACAACCATTTGGTCCCAGTCCCCTGTGGAAAACACCTATCTAGTCCAGCCTTCTCCATTTACACAGGAATAAAAGAGCCCAAGAGTTAAGCGTCAGGCCTTTGTCACATCTAAGCCTGGCAGCAAAGCAGAACGGAGAATCTAGGTCTCCTTCCTCCTAAGTCTTATTCGATAGCTCTTTAAAAACTTTATTTTAAAAAAATGTGGGCAGCAGAGTATACAGAGAGAGAAATATATATTTACTTTGATCTTTCCTTTTTAGATCCCAAAGCATATTATGATAGACGAGGTTAAGGAAACAAGCATATCAAAAGAAAAGCAAAAAAATCTGTATCAAAAGAAAAGCAAAAAAATTTAATCATCAAGTAATTATTGACGATCTGCTTCTGCGCCAGACTCTATGCTGTGTGCTGGGCCCATCAACAGAGAACAAGAGACAGTTTCCCACTCCTGACCTCCAACCTGTCAGTGTATGGGGCCAATATTTGGATTAGAAGTGGCCAGTGTGGACTGATCATTCACTCCATTCATTGCTCCAGGAACATGTATGAGTACCTACTATGTGTCAGATTTCCATAAATAATTTTTTATGGGAATATTGATGGTCACTTCTAGACAGCTACTCTGATCATTCTACTTACAGCTAAGATTCAAACATAAGAATGGCAGGATGTAAAAGTTAGGCCAGTTATGGAAAACTGTTTTATAAAACTGATGCCGAACTTCTTAATGAGAGATATAATTTAAAAACATTAAACAGTTTAGAAACTGTTACTAATAATAGCTAACAAGCAAACCAATCATGTAATTAGTAATAATCAGCTAATATTTGTTAGATACTTATGATACACTTGATATTATGCTAAGCACTTTTGCAGATCCTGACTCAATACTCACAAGAATCCTGCTCATCTGCAATACACAGACTTGGAACCAAGGCTTACAGAGGTTAAGTAACTTTCCCAAGATCCTGCTGCTAATAAGTAGTGAGACCTAGATACAAACCGGGATAGCTGACAGAAAGTTAAAACCTCCCAAAATGTAAAAGACATGCTTTCTAGGAGAAAAATAAAAGTTTGTTGAAATTTGTATCGCTTTAATTACATTCACAAAGAAGAGGGGAAAATTTTAACCTCCTTCAAAGTTTAACCACTAGTTTAACTCTTTATCAGTAGTTAACAAATGGGTGAAGATCCTGTTTCCCAAACTTTTCTCTGTTAAGAATCACCTGGAGAGCTGGTTAACAGGAATTGCTGGGCTTCACCCCAAGGGTTTCTCATTCAGTAGCTCTAGGGTGGAACCTGAAGATTTGTATTTTTTTCTTTTCTTTTCTTTTCTTTCTTTCTTTCTTTGACAGAGTCTTGCTCTGTCTTATAGGCTGGGGTGCAGGAGCATGATCTTGGCTCACTGCAACCTCTGCCTCCCAGGTTCAAGTGATTCTTCTGCCTCAGCCTCCCGAGTAGCTGGGATTACAGGCACCCACCACCACGCGCTAATTTTTGTATTTTTAGTAGAGATGGGGTTTCACCATTTTGGCCAGGCTGGTCTCGAACTCCTGACCTCAAGTGATCTGCCCACCTTGGCCTTCCAAAGTGCCAGGATGACAAGTGTGAGCCACCATGCTGGGCCAACCACTCACTGCACCCAGCCATCTTTCCTTTTCTTTGATTTTTGGTTAAAATCCTAGAGGAAAACTTAGGAAAAACTCTACTGGATGCTGACCAAGATTTGCATTTCTAACAAGCTCCCAGGTGAAGCTGATGCTGCTGGTCCGGAGACCACACTTAGAGAAATGCCAGGTTATGAGTTCATGGGCTTTAGAATTAGACAGACTTGGGTCGGAACCTTGATTTTTCCATTTGCTTTATGGCTTTATGTGCAAGTCACAGAGGCAGAGCCACTTATCTAAAAAAGAGAATATCACTATTGAATAAAATCGTTGTGAGGATTATGTCAAATAAGAATATGTAATCTCTGTAATAATCTCCCAAATACCTGGTATATACAGGTATTCAACAAATTGGCTTTGTTAATATTATTGACAAACAATCCACTAGGAAAAATGTCTAATAACTTTTCCACTACATGCTTTACGGAGATGGAAAGGAAGAAAACTGCATTTTGTGGGTTTGTAATATTTCATCCCAATAAGTTTGTCTTTTTTATGCATAAAGATGTTAGAAAATGGTGGCTGATGAAAAAGGAAGGCATACGCAGTGGAAACCCGCCAAAGTCAAATGCCAGGAGTTGAGAAGGGCGGCTCTTTTCCCAGCACCCATCACGTGGTTCAGAAGGACTTGTAGGCAAAATTAGAGGTGCTTGATGGGATCTGGGCTCACTGGAAGCTCATAGCAGAATTAATAATTATCACATAACAATATAATTGCATGGCCTTTTTAAGGCACTTTACTGTTGAATGGAATAAATAAGAAGTATTAAGTTCTCCTTTTGGTCTTCTTTTGCCTGAATTATAAAGTGTTGTCTATGAGGGATATTGTGTGTGTGTGTGTGTGTGTGTGTGTGTGCGCGTGCGCACGCTGTGCACATGCGTGAGAATTGGTGGTTTTAAAATAAGCTGTAGAGATAAATTTTGTTGTGAGCTTCTCTTCCAGAAAAAAAAAAAAACAGATTATACTAATGAATAGAAATTGGCATTGGAGCTAAAAATAGCTGTGTGGTAGAGTGGTAGGAACACTTGGGCACATTTTAGAGCTGTTTGGGAGTGTTTAAAGCATTTAAAGGTAGATTCTGGTGCACTTGAGCAGGACTGAAATCATCTGATGAGGGATACATTTCTAAGGCTATTCTCAAGTTTGTAAGAGTGAGGCATATTTGTGTGACCCAGAGGAGATGGGTCAAAATGGAATGAGAGGTGGCAGGAATCCAGCGTGGTTAGGGAATTTCACCAGCTGGGCCTTTGCTGATGAGACTTTAACTCTTGGAGCTGCAGGTTCCCATGAAGGAGGGTGGAAGAATGGCCCCCCGGGAACCATTCTGGCTGCTCCATAGCTGCCCCCTCTCATTCAGGTCTCGGCTCAAATGCAGCCTGCCTGACCATGCACGCCAACTGTAGCAGACACTACGGATGCCCTCAACCCACCTGCAGCCTCCATAGACTGTTTCCACTCCATAAATGCTTCCTACTTCAAGTCAGACACATATTTCTCTGCTTTGGCACTCTCTGGAGGTGGAGGTTCCACAACCAATGAGGAACATCTGTAGGTGGATACATACCCCAGCTTTCTTGGCCCCTAATGGAATAATCGCCCAGCAAGTGTGTCAGTGTCCCTCTGAGGGTTCCAGCAGGAATGAGCTCTAGTTGCCCACAGTGGTAACCTAATCATTAAATTACCCTCTGTTTACAGGGGTATCCAATCTTTTGGCTTCCCTGAGCCACATTGGAAGAAGAATTGTCTTGGGCCACACATAAAATACACTAAAACGATAGTTGATGATCTAAAAAAAAAAAAAAATAGCCAAAAAAAACCATAATTTTTTTTATTTTTTATTTTATTTTATTTTATTTTTTGAGACGGAGTCTTGCTCTTTCGCCCAGGCTGGAGTGCAGTGGCGTGATCCCTGCTCCCTGCAAGCTCCGCCTCCCAGGTTCACACCATTCTCCTGCCTTAGCTTCCCGAGTAGCTGGGCTACAGGTGCCCGCCAGCATGCCTGGTTAGTTTTTGTACTTTTAGTAGAGACGGGGTTTCACCGTGTTAGCCAGGATGGTCTCGATCTCCTGACCTCGTGATCTGCCCGCCTCAGTCTCCCAAAGTGCTGGGATTACAGGCGTGAGCCACCGCTCCTAGCCAATATTTTTTAAAAGTTTACGAATTTGTGTTGGGCTGCATTCAAAACCATCCTGGGCTTCATGGAGCCCGCAGGTTGCAGGTTGGACAAGTTTGCTCTATTAGCTTCCCTTCCTTTCCCATTTCACTTCCTCACTTCCTCAGCAGGCTTCCTGGAATCACCTTGCAAATAAGTTACTTATACTCAAATCCTTTTCTCAGGGCTTTAGGAAGAACCCAAACTAAGACAGTATCTAAGGTCCCCAGCACCTCCCCTGTGCTCCATCATACCACACTGTTTAATTTCCTTTCTGATCACTTTCTGTACTTGTTTCCTCTTCTTAGTTCTCCACAAGGTCAGAGAGACTGGTTCTACTGCATCCCCGCCACCTAGAACTATGCCTGACTAGAGCTCAACAAATATTAACTAACTAAATGACCACTTTGAAATGCCTTCCTCCTACAACTGTTTCTATAAATGGGAATTACACTATTATCACTTGATATCAACTCCATCTTTTTCCAAGAATATGGTCCTGTCCTAACACATATATGTGAACAGACAGAGAAGTATCTAAGAGTTTTGGAATTCAAAGAGCTGTGACTTTGGGCAACTTATTTGCCTTCTCTGACCTTTCCTGAGGCCATCTCAAAACTAGGAATAGTATGCCTGCCTAATGGGTTTACAGTGAAGGCTAGGAGCTTAGGAGATGTGAAGTGCCTGGTACATGGTAGGCATTTAATAAGTGTGAGTTTCTTGCATCAGGCCCCAGGAATGGCAAAGACGGCCAGCTCCATCATGAAGGCCCAGCTGGGTGACAGACCCTCTGTTGTCTGTGAGACCAGGACAGCCTTAGTGACGGCCCTTGTAAGACAATTGGGGTCCACCAGTTACCAAGTGATTTTCCTGACTTTGGAACACCCAACCCCACTCCACACACAGTGAGGTGGCTAACAGTAGACTCTGGAGCCAAATTATCTGGAATCAAGTCCTGGCTCAAATTTACTATCCATGTGACCTTGGATAAGTCACCTAACTTGTCTATGCTTTGGTTTCCTCACACACGAGGTAGGAAAAGTAACAGTCCTTACTTCCTAGGTTTGTAAGAAAATTAAATGAGTTATTTATAAAGTGATTAAAACAGCACTATGGCATAAAAATACTTTATAAATAAATACTCATCCCATCTCCCAGTAACTTCCAATTATTAACTCTTAGAAAACATTCCTGATTATCATGTTTTCATGCATGCATCCATTCATTCATTTATTTTTTCTTCTCCTATCTACTCCCATAACATTCTGTCTTACAACTCTGGATCACTGCAGCCTATTCCATGAGTATCTTCTCTGTACCACAGCCAGGCACTGTGTCAGCACTACGAATGGAACTAGACAACACTCAGTCCAGAAAGGAAGGCAGACACAGGTATGAGTCACTACATAACAAAGGCAAGGGCAGGTGCTAGAGGCACCCATGGTGGGTACCTTTGTGAAGCACTAGTTACAGCATGTCCTAATGATGTGGTAATAACTAAGGGTCATCAAATCAGGCTACTGCAAATAAAAATCCACTTCTTTATGTCCACAAGGGTAGGTTCATTTTCAAAGGGCTATAACCAAAAAATAGAATGAGAATCAGAAAATGAAGTCAGAGTAAAAACACACATTCTGGGCACCTTGTGTTCCAAATCTGCTTTCATTTCACCACATAGGATTCCCAAATCCCCCAGCAATTGTGCCCAGTTCCCAAGGTGTCTACAGGCTCACACTCCAGGCTGCTCACAACTCCTTTGGCAAAACTCCCTGCTTCCTAAGAAGCTGGCTGTGGACTGCAGGTTTCAGCTCCTTGGACTCCATAGCCTTTTCCAGCACGAAGCTAGGCAGCTCTGCCTTTCCCTTTTCCTGCCTCCCTGGGATGCACCATCCTGACATAAAGAGTGCAGCTCCTCCTACTGATTGGTCAGCAGACATGACAGAGAAGACACAAGGTTCCCATGAGACCTTCACGGCCAGCCCCTAACAGCTGCCTCAGCTGGAGAGGGTTGTTTCACTCTAATTTGGAGATGATTCTAGCTCATGAAAACTGCTTATTAGGAATGTTGGTTCAACATACCAACCAAATGTAATACATAAATCTTGTTTGTATCCTAGTTGAAGAGAAAAAAAAAAAGCCATAAAAACATTTTTGAACAATTGGGGCAATCTGAATATGGACTACAAGTTAGGTGATAACTGTAAATTGTTATTAGTTTTCTTAGGTATAAACATCATATTGTGGTTATGTAGAAGAATGGCCTTGCTTTTAAAAGTGGCACGCTAAAGTATGTACAAAAAAAGAATCATGTCTGCAAAAAAAAAAGGAGAAACATATATATCTACACATATGCATGCACACACTGATAAGTCATAGACAGCAAATATTTTAAGAAAAAGAAAGATCAATTCCTTGTGGCTCTGCATAGAGCTTATTCATATACCCTATATTAAGAACAGCAAAAAAAAGAGTAACAGAAACACAAGATACATATAATTTATCTCTATACCTCAGAATTCAACTTGACTTTGCTCTCAAAGGGAAAAAGATCCTTTGGTCCTGCCCTGCAATTCCACTCACACACACGGGTACATATATACACACATGTACACACACACACACACACACACACGCATATGCATGCACTGTTAAAGCACTAACTTCAAAGTCAAAGCCCTAAGAGACATCCCAGAATAGCTGGCCTGGAACATAAAAAGAACTTTCGACTCTGCACTGAAAGACCTGGATTCAACCTCTGCTGCACAGTAGCTGGTGATCTTGAGAAGCCACTGAACTAATCTGAGTGTCACTTTTCACACTGTGACAAGGGACTGTAATCATCCTGCCTCCCAATCCCAGAGTATTAGTCCAAGGGCCAGGAGAAAGAACGGCTGTAGAGATGCCATCTGAATGTGCCTTATTACTGCCTATGTTGACAAGTAAAAGATGCTGACTCGAACTCAAGATGGGTATCAACCTACTGCCGAAAGCTTCTTCTGCGCCAGTCTTCTGGAATTGGACCTCTAAGAATGGAACGTTCCAAGCTGCTGGCTACTGGAAACAGATGTAGCTCTTTGAGCCCTATATGTTATGGCAGAAACAATAAAAACACAACTTGCTTTTCTATTTTTTTAAACAGTAATTCCCAAAGCTATCTTATATAAATGGATCTGAAACACAGATCACAGAGAGAGGGGCTGAGCAGAGACACGGAACCCAACCAAGCAGCCCTGCCTTAATCATGGACAAAAAATGCCAAAACCTTGGCCGGGTGCCTCCTGAGCTCCTTGAACCTAAAACTCGGGCAGAAAACCTCATTCATTCAGAATCCATTAATTCTGATCATTTAGACACGGCCTCAGCTGACCTTGCCACCGTTCTATCTGTGGAAAGCTGCCTGGCTTAGGGGAGAGGCCTCGTGGTGCAGGGGCAAGTATGCTGACTGGGGCCAGGAGGCCTGATCACTCCTCACCCCACCACTTTGCAGCCCTGGACAAGGCACCTTCCTTCCCCAGCCTCAGTTTCCATGTCTGTAAGATGACAGGGTTGGATTAGGGTTGTCCCTGTCTCGTCCCATTCTAAGATTCCATGATTAGTCACTTCCTTTGGGAAGTCCTTCCAATCCTCAAAGAATGTCTGCTGAACAGAACTGGGATCTGTGAAATTAAAGCATGTTTAATCAACCAAAAAGAACAAACTGTTTCAGAGCACTTTGGAAGCACTCATGTCTATGCCCCGAAGGAAGTAAAATGCATTTTGGTTTTCACCCAGGTTGACTCACATGAATTTTCATTCGTTTACAGGTGGTTTAGGGTATTTAAGTATTCCACATACCTGAAAGTAATAAATAATGCTATCATTATAGACATGCATTCGGGTCATCCACTATAGGTCAGACTCTGTGCTAAGGGCTTTATGTCTATTAACTCCTTCAAAGGCCCCAGGAATGATGTGATGTAGGCTTACTATCTCCACTTTCATATGGAAAAGCTCCAGCTCAGAGAGCTTAAGTAGCTTGCCCAAGGTGACAGTGAGTGCTGGGGTTGGGAGTCAAACTCCACTCACTGTGGTGGCATCTGAAGAGAACTCATCATCTTGTAAACAGACTCCAGTATGAGGATGCTATTTGTCTTTCCTTGTAGTGAACATTAACCTAAAAACAGTTTACCGAGCTATACTTGATATACAATAAACTGTACGTGTTTAAATTGCACAGCCTGATGAGTTTTGATATCAGTATGCAACTGTGAAAACACCACTACAATCAAAATAGTAACCATATTCACATCATCCTCCAAATTTCCCCATCCCCCTTGATAATTCCTCCCACCCCTTCACCCTCTCCAGGCAACCCATGACCTGTTTTCTATCACAATAGATTACTCTGCATTTTGTGGAATTTATTATAAAAGGAATCATGCATATAGATGCTTTTGAGTCTGGCTTTTTCCACTCACTGTAACTATTTTGAGATTGATCCATGTTGTTGGGCTTATCAAGAATTTATTATTTTTTACTGCTGATTAACATTCCATTTTATGGATATACCACAATGTGTTTATCCATTCACCTGTTGATGAACATTTGGGTGACTTACAATTTTTGGCTATTACAAATAGAGTTGCCTTAAACATTTCTGTACAGGTCTTTGTATCTAAATATGCTTTCACTTCCCTGGGGTAAATACCTACGAGTGGAAAGGTTGGGTCACAAGGTAGATGTGTATTTATGGTTTTAAGAAGCTGCCAAGCTGTTCTCTGAAGTAGTAGTCTCCTTTTACATTTCTGTTGCTCCATATCCTTACCAACATGTGTATGGTCAGTCTTTTTAATGTTAGACATTCGAGTGGCTTTTAAGTGGTATCTCGTGGTGGTTTTAATTTTCATTTCTCTAATGACTAATGATACTGAGCATCCTTTCATGTGCCTCTTTTTGACAAAAGAAACTCTTTAGTTATAACATAAAAATTTGGTAAAATTAACATTATTAGTTTCTGTTTATGAAGCTGTAACTCTACTATGCGACAGATATGATGCTAAGAGTTTTACATGCATTGTATCATCTCACCCTCATAACAACCTAGTGAGATTGTATTAAGATCCAGGTTTCCAGATGGGGAAACTGAGGCTTAACAAGGTCAGGTAATTTGCCTCAAGTCACAAATTAATTGATGGCAGGCTCAGTGTTCCTCTGCAGGTCTCTGCTCCAAATCCTAAAGGGTGTGCCTGCTACTAACACTGCTTTTGTGCAAAGTTTGCATCTTGTATCTCTGGTACAGATAGGATTTTGGTACCTAACCAGGCAGCAGCACAAAAAGACAGATACTGCAGGCATTGTAACATCAATGCTTTCTTGCCACTCACACAGTCATTCCTCGTTTGCTAGAAACCTAGGACAGTTTAGCCAAGATACACTGTGGCTGAGGTCCTGATCAATAATATATCAATACTGTATAACATTAAGGGCAAAACAGATATCTGGAAAGTAGTTAACTGAAAGTCTCAAATCTAAGGGCTGGCATAAGAATGTCAATGTTTAGCACATTTATGTTGTGCTGAAGAAATCATTTAAAAGAACTTTATTTTTGCTCTTTAAAGGTAGAAGCACTGAAAACATGTCTAGGTTTCCTTTAGCCCAGAGACTTAAGTTCTGCCACCAAGGGCAAGGCAGTGTAGTGCAAGAGAAAGCTCAGCAGCACTGAGCAGGTCAGCCAGCCTCTTTGGACTTCAGCATCTTCCCCTGGGCTGTTGATGGCTCAAAGGGGACTGCTCCCTCTTATCCTTTCTTGTGCCCAGATGCTGTTGTTTGGACTTAAAGATTTACAGGAAATACCAACCACAAGAGGGGTTGGTAAACATAACCACAGTGGTAGTAAACATCAACACATAGCAAAGAGAAGTGTACCTAAGTAGAAGAGGTTTCAACTTTGCATTCTGCCTCTAAAGCCTTGGCTTTGAAGCATGGTGTTTATGCCCCATGTCCAGAGAATTACATCACCTTTTGAAGAACACTATGTATGTCTCCTGCAGTCCTGGATAATGCTCATGATATGCCTGCTCATACTTGCAATGTGACATCATCTATTTAAAGTGTCCTTGCTTCATCAGAATAGAGTCCAAGCTCCTTGTGGCCTTCTTTTGTCCTGAGGTCACCTCATCTCACCCCATATCCCCCAGGGATGTGGTTTTCTGGAGCTTCCACACCTTTTCTCAGGTTCTCTTCTCTGTCTGGGGGAATCACTCCACATTTTCCTACTTGGAGATTGCCTAAACCCTCAGAGCCCAGTAATAAGAAGTTCTCTCCTCTTGAAAGCCTTTCTTATTGACCTTCAGGCGGATCTTGTCACTCTTTAATTGCACTCTCCCCAGCTGGGGTGCAGGCTTCAAGGAAGGCCCTTTTCCCACAGTATACTTTAAATGGTGTACGTTTCAGTAATGGGATTGTCTGTCTCCTCGCACTAGACTAGCACTGCCCAATAGAAAGAAAACATAAATATGACAAACAAGGATGCAAAATAAGTAACAAATTATATAAAATACAAAGAAAATTTAAAATTCAATTCTAGCTGCATTTCAAGGGTCCAATAGTTGCATCTGATTGGAGGACACAGATACAGGGCATTTCCATCATTACAGAAACCTCTACTGAAAAGCACCGATCTAGAATATCTCTCTGAGGATTTCTTATCAACTTGCTCCTTTAGGGTATAGTGGATTTCCCTAAACAAGCAAAAGGCACTGAAACTACAGTATGAGGAACATGAAAACAACAAGAATACTATACTAATGGTTGCAAGACGCCACTTCTATCTGTTGAGTCATAGCCAACCATGTGGCTTACAAGCTGGTTCTAAAGGCCAATTCTGGCTCTTACGAATCCCGCCAATCTATTCTCCCTCATAAGGCTCCACCAGCCAACACAACATCCTCTGCTCTAGCCCAACTGAAACAACGTGATTTTTCATTTTCCTGTGGATGTGTATATGCTATTCCCTGCACCTGGAATGTCCTCTCTGGTCACCCTGGCAAACTCTAATCACCTTCAATACAGTTCATGCTTCACCTCTTCTGTGAGACCCTGCCTGACTGCCCCTATGCAGAGGTGGCTCTTGTATGTCCCCTGTACATTTACACCCCACTCCAATTACTCCATTACATGGCTGTGTCTTCCACCAGGTTGTCATCTCTTTGAAGGCAGGGGTTGGCTTTTCCTCTGACTTTGCCCACCACTTTTTCAGTGCCTGGAAACTGGACACTCTTAACAGATATTAGTTGAATGACTGAATAAACGAATGACTGAATTCCCAAATTCCCAAAGAGACATACAGCCTTGTGTTTAGCAATGGTGGCATCACTTGAATAAATGTATGGCCTCTCCAGGTGCCACCTCTGAGGGAAGTCAAACTCATTGGATTGTTTATATTCCAGGTCATATCTAGAATAGGCTTAGCTCATACTTGTTTGAAGCATAGGATGGACAGGAGCCCACGAGGGCAGCTGAGCCATTTCCCTGCCTCCAGGACAAACTCGCATCTAAAGTGGTGAAGGAGATGAAAAGCCTACCTGGCTTTTCAAAAACACATGGAAGAACCAAAAACCACTCCCAGCAAGTCATGGCAATGTTGAATTAAGAACTGAGGGCACCTCCCTCTACCTGCTGAGTCAGTGGCCTTTGTCTGCTTTGTGACTCACCTTACTGCTTATAAACCACCAGAGCACTTGGGAATGGGGTAGTCAAGCTGTTCACACCCACAGGTAAGAGGTCAGCTCCCTTCCTCCATGTTCCAAATGGCAGCCTTAACACCCCTGGCACAGGGATGGATGTGTTCCCTCCCGACTCATCAGAAGGTAACTGGGTGGATACCTCACTCTGTCTAGTAAGTCAGGGATGGATAGTGGGTGAGATGGTAAAATTAGATTGGCAAAAAGGAGACTCACATTCTAGACTTGACAGTGTGATCACATTCTGGATTTGACTTTGTATGGGCTCAGATCCCACTGTGAGGCCAGTTACTAGCCATAGGTCATGTTGCTTGACATTTCCTAGTTTCATTTCCTCCGCTTTAATGGAGATAACACCCATAACCTGGTTGGTTGTAAGGAGGTAAAGAGATTATAAGGAGGTAAAGAGATTAGGTCTGCTACACAATAGGGGTGCAAAGCATGTCAGACACCATCCCCATCTCCACTCCTTGGCCTGATGTCCCACGAACTGGCTTTGTGGGTTGGTGCAAAGCCCTCCCCTTCTCTGGGCCCTCAGTTTCCCCAGCTACCTAGGTGAGCCAAATTATTCCTTAGTTCCTTCAAGATACAAGGTGGGGGCAGGGAGGGGGGTTGAGTATGAGCCTTCCTATGTGATATTTTATGCGTATGTGCATGTGTGTGTGAATGAGAGAGAGAGAGAATGAATGAGAAACCATTTATTTTAAAGTTCCCTTGATGGAATAAGACAGATTTAAATATTTTGATTCCAACCCACTGTGTTCTCTTTGTTCCATATATGTATTTTAAAAGCCTATCTTTGTCTTTTAGCTCTTTCAACAACGCAAATCCTTCCCAGTCCATGGTAAAGGTTTCTCCCTCCTGATCATTTGACATACACTTTTTAAAAATGTTAAATCCTTACTCTTTGTATTTAAATACTTTGATGTTTTCCATAAGATAGATTGGGAAGGGTTGGAACAAAAACGAATTTCATTTATCTGAATGACTAAGATGTCAGAAAGAGAGGCAGCTTGCAGCCTCCCAGGAGGGAAACACTCAGCCCCTGCAGGACTCTCCAAGCTTCCTGCTTGGACCATATCACTAAGACAGGAACCATAATCATAACCCCACAGATTCACGAATCCACAAAGTTAGCACTTCCCAAAGAGTTTCTGAAGAAACCCTACTCTTGTGAGAGTTCTAAAAATGGTTTTACTTTAAAAAAGAAAACTCATATTAGAAGTTTGGGAACTCTTATGTGCTATTTATGCCTCTCTTGGAGATTCACATAAGCATAGTGAAGACTCTGAGACTTTCTGCAGCATGAAAATACATTAACCTATATTTGGCATTTATCAAACTTATTTGGACACAAACCAGTTTTTATTTTATTTTATTTTTTTGGCGGGGGGAGGATGGTTATTTGCTTCTATGGTGGAAAGGAAAATAAAAAAAGCTATTACCCCTCCACACGCTCACACATCCACACGATATGGAGGAAATATTTGAAACCTAGTCCGTGGAGCTAGGGTGGGGCAGAGGTAGGGGCAGGAACTCCAGAGTCAGGTAAACCCAGGTGCGATGCTAATTCCACCAGCAGTGTAGCCTCAGGGATGATATTTTACCTTCCAGAAGTTTCCAAAGCTTTCCAAACCTTCCAAAGCTTTCACTTAGCTTTGCTATAAGTGAAAACCGGACTTCTAGAGTGCTTGTGTGTGCATTAGATGAGTCGAGGAGTGCACAAAGGTATCTGGTAGGAAGTATTTTTTAAATGTGTGAATTATTTTTTTAAATGTGACTCTCCCCACTCTCCCTTTGCTTTCTTCTTTGCAAAATCACAAGGGGAGGCATTTGAAAGCACACTGGTCAATTCGTGTAATGCTTATAAAACTGTAAATCAAATTATTTCACATAAGAGGCTATCGTGGAATATCATTCCATTACCTTGTCTGTATGTTTTCATAAATAAAGTCATCCAAAAAAAAAAAAAAGGTAGGGTCACTTTCATCCATATGTATGTGAAGGAGAACCTAGTATTTCATACAGTTATCTGAAATTTAATATCAAGGAATTTACCCGTGTCAAATATTACTTTATTTAACTGAATGTGATATCGCTTGATACAGTCATAAAGTGCATTCCTATCAAAATACAGCTGTTATTAACATTACTAACAACTGCTTTACCCCAGTGAATTTTATTGAAACTATAACGATGGGCACTTTTGAAATAAGTGTCCCTAGCTAATTTGCAGAGGCCTATCTCCCAGAGAGAGTTCATATTATAATTCTAACAGGGTTTTCACACAAGGTAGAATGAGGAGTTTTAAATGCTTGAAAGAGAGTCATCTCGAGGTCACCAATAATTAAATAGGAGCTAAAGGAACGGAACAAGGAAAACGTGTAATCTTCCCTGGCTCTGAAATAGAAAAACAGTTATCAGCGAGACAGTGCTTCTGCGGCGAGGCTGATCTTGATCTACAGTAGGATTCCTTTCAAACCAGGATGTCTATTTCAAAATGCCCATTAAAAGTCTATGATGGACTTTAATTATGAGAGGTAGCAGATAAGAGTACAATTCATTCCCTCCTGTTGTCGGGGTGGTTTAGAGCTGCCAACCATCGCCCCCTTCAATGAGGTCCAAGGTGCAGGTACCCCTTTCAAGAGTGTGGCTAGACTGTGAGAGAAGGGCTCTTAACCCACATCCCACACGTGGCACCTGCGAAGTACAATGAAGGGACCTCCTGCTAGGGCTATGACAATCTTCCCATTCCCCCAGGATGCGATAAGCAAGGGAACCACATCCCTGCTTCTCAGTGCTCAGCCTTCTGAGGCTCATCTTCTCAACTCTGTTCACCTCCATGCTGTTTGTGGGCCTTAAGCTAACGGTGACAGGGGCCTGTTAGCTTAAGGAGTACCATATCAAATCACCAACTTGGTTCTTACACACACACACACACACACACACAGTAAAGGACAGAGCAGCAGTAGTCCAGCTCAGTAGAAGCAGCACCAGCTCTACAGTAAGAAAGACCAGAGTTTGAATCCTGACTGCCTCACTTCCTGCTGTTTGGTCTTTGGCAAGTTACTTAGCCTCTCTGTTTATAACATGGAGACAAGATACCTGCCATGTATCATACCTGTCACCTATGTTTAATATGAGGCCCCTAATTCATAATAGGATACCTAAGAATGTCATTCCCCCAAAAAAGCAGAGGCCCTGCAGTCAATGTTTGTCTGCCTCCATGGTTGCCTATAAAACAACTCCCTCCACCCCGAGAGAGAAACTCGCTGGAGAGGCCAACTGAGAAAGAAAAATGTTAAATAATTCAGAAGCACTAACATCAAGTCTGATGTAGGTATAAAAATAGTTACAAAACACCACACTCCTCTTGTTTTCCTTACAGCAACCTTGGCTCCCTGGTAGAACAGAGGGAGGGAGGGTCTGACCTGAGGCTGGGCCTGAGCCTGGGGCAGGGACTGTGGCCCAGGAGCCTCTCTGGGCTTCTATTTTGGCTCTTCTAATCACTCATCTTTGTATAAAGGTAAGGCAGATATTTGCTTATCACCTCTACATTTTAAAACAGCCTTCTGACTTATTTTTAAACTGAAAGTATGCTCAGCTGGGCCATTTAAAACAGAGGGAATTCTTTATATCCTGTCTTCTAAAGGGGATGAACTGGTGAGCTTTCCAAGGATGCCAGGCCCAATCCCAAAGCTTCAGTTAAAAGGAGAAGGCCAGGAGGCTGTCCTAAACCCAATCCCTCAAGGAGTCCCATGCCACTGGCCTGTGTCATCCAGAAAGACTATGCTGTCCCTAAAAGCACAAATTCTGGGAGGAGAACAAGAAGATTCTAACTGGAGAGGTAACACTGACTAAGCACCTACTATGTGCCAGGCACCCTGCCAGATCCTTTACCTGTATTATCTCCTGTAGCCCTCACAATAAATCCCAAATCAGTTGCAACCCCCACCCCTGCTGTCATACAGATGAGGAAACCGAGACCCAGGGAAGTGAAGACACTTCCTACCGCAAAGTTCCACTGAAGAGTCAGGGCTAAAACTAAGATGGTCTGACTCGCAGCCTGTGCTCCCTCCCCCATACCATCCATAAGAACAGAGCATGTGGTTTGAAAGGGTCCTCATGAAATATTCAACTGCATTTGTAGCTCCTGTCTCGTTCAAGCCAGATCTGAATGCTTACTCAGTGCTTTTTTTTTTTTTTTTTTTTTTTTGCAGGGAAACTGCATGGGTACAAACTTCCAATTCATACTTAACAAGATGGGGAAACAGGGGTCATTCTTTGCCTGCTCCAGAACAAGGGGGTGGGTCTATGCACTCCTGGAGCAGCAGGCACAGGGAGGGTTAACCGTGAGGCCAGAACCAAATCTCCTGTTTCCGGAAGCTGAGGATTTAGAGAGTCCCTTTGGTTGATTTTTATAGGAGAGATGAAGGAGGGACCAGCAAGTGAGAGGAGGCCTGCAAGGGTAGAGGAAGTAGGAGGAATAATAATAATCACAATACTTCTTGTCCTTTTGGAAAATATGTTCTCATCCTTCAAGTCTGACCTCAAATGCTTCCCACTTTTTGAAGCTTCCCTGCCTCCCCAACTAACCTGGGTGACAGGGTTCTTTCTCAGATGTGTCTGTCTACTTTGTGCCAGGCTTCCTGGTAGAAGCTTGATTAATCCTATCTCATTTCATTCTTACAGCAGGTATTGCTGCCACACATTAAAGAAAATGGAACTAAGACCAAGAGTTTAGTTTGTCTGCCAAAAGTCATACAACCTAGTCCAGTGGCTTCCAACCAGGGATGGACAATCTTGGCAAGTCTTTGCTCAGTGAACTTTTGGCAATGTCTGTCAACATTTTTGGTTGTCACAACTGGTGGGGGAGGGGTTGGAATCTAGTGGATAGAGGCCAGGGATGCTGCTCAACATCCCTGATTCACAGAACACCCCCTACAACAAAGAATTATCTGGTCATTTGTGGCAAAGTTGGCCAGGTACAGTGGCTCACACCTATAATGCCAGCACTTTGGGAAGGCTAAGACAGGAGAAACACTTAAACTCATGAATTCGAGACCAGTCTGGACAACATGGCAAAACCTCGTCTCTACAAAACAAAACAAAACAAAACAAAAATTAGCCAGGTATGATGGCTGGATGCCTGTAGTACCAGCTCTTATACTTGGAGGAGTGAGGTGGGAGAATCATTTAAGCTCATGAGAATCAATTATGCCCAGGAGGTCAAGGTTGCAGTGAGCCCTAATCACATCACTGCACTCCAGCCTGGGCAATAGAACGAGACCCTGTCTCCAAAAAAAAAGGCCAGGCACGGTGGCTCACGCCTGTAATCCCAGCACTTTGGGAGGCCGAGGTGGGCAGATCACGAGGTCAGGAGATCAAGACCATCCTCGCTAACATGGTGAAATCCCGTCTCTACTAAAAATACATAAAATTAGCCAGGCGTGGTGGTGGGTGCCTGTAGTCCCAGTTACTTTGGAGGCTGAGGCAGGAGAATGGCGTGAACCTGGGAGGCAGAGCTTGCAGTCAGCCAAGATCATGCCACTGCACTCCAGTCTGGGAGACAGAATGAGACTCTGTCTCAAAAAAAAAAAAAAAAAAAAAAGTCAGGGGTGCCAAAGTTGAGAAAGCCTGGTCTAGTTGTGGCTCAGCCCAGATTTAAACTGAGGTCAGTCTGACTCTTCAACTGATAATGTCTTAGTAGTACCTTTAACTGTATCCTAAGTGCCTTGAGATCTGAGTGGCATACCCTCCTGCTTTTCTGTCTTGAATCACATCTACTCCAGTTCACTCAGCAAGCCCTTACTGATTGGATTAATTGGTATACCTAATAACGGTGCTAAGGATCAAGGTGAGGAGTCCACCAAAGGACCCAGCCATTCTGTAACTGAACTGTTCAAGAGGACATTGAGTCTAATCTCCCACCCCCTGCAGGAAGCTTCTCAATAGACTTGACAGCGTTGCTTACCCTCCTCCAGTGACAGGGAGCTCACTCTCTCCACAAGCTGTCCAATCCCTTCTGGGATGTTCTGGCTGATGCTGAACTAAAGCTAGCTCTCCCCATATCCCTGGCCCATCTCAATGTCTGGAGCCTTCGGGGAAAGACTGCTGTTTAGCTACTAAGAGACTAGCCCTAAACTCTTGGCCATGTTCTCCTGAGTCCCAGAAAGGTGAAGTAGAAGAATACAGACTTAGAGCCAGACTAATCCAAATTCAAATCCTGGCAACACTACTCATATAGTCAGTGATGGAGCATAACAAGACTGTTGGCAGAGTTGCTGTGCTCAGCACACAGTAGGGGCACAAATGGCCTATCTATCTCAGGTGGCAGGATCTGCTCACATGGACCTGGCTCCCACCCCTCTGGTATAAGCTATGTGACTCGGTCTCTGCCTGCCTGCCTGCCTCTGGGGTCCACTTCTGAACAAATGAATTCAATTCCGTGATTTTTGAGGAGAAAGAACAGTGAGACATGTGACAACAACAGATCAAGAAATAACAACCATAAGAGTGAACAAGGCAACACTTTAACTTAAAAAGTTCTAGGAATGTGCTGTAAATTATAGGTGTGTGCCCACACACCTGTGCACAAACACATGCCAAAATGTGGGGGTCTTTTAGAAACCTACTTTGATGCCTCGAGACCATCACCCACACCTCGGTCTAGAATGAATTTCCCCACACTATTTCCCACCTTCAGGGGTAGGCTATGAAGGAGTATCTCCTTCCAAAATTAATTCTTGATACAAGGCTTTGGTCATCAGTGCAGGCAGATGTGAGGAGAGGATAAACATCCTCTATTAAAAATGTTAGCTAACAAGTCAGACATCAAAAGATGGTGTGTATCTTGTTCCTACCATCAGGTTTAAGATATTCAAGTTCCCCATCCCCTCCATGGCTCATGAACTTACAACCAGCACTTCCTGGAGAGGAACATTTGCTTTAAGGCCAGGTGGATTTCTGTAGGGACCCTGGCTCCCTGACTCACTGGTGGAGTGACCTCAGGCAAGATGTCTAAACTCTTTGAGTCCCTGTGGCCCCTCTGGAAAATGAGGACTAACAAGACCTTACTCAACTCCATGTGAATAAAGGAGATAATATAGGCCAAATGCCTCACACAATTCAACAAAGAGGATCCCGTGACCATCCAGGTGAGAGAAGATCAGGGATGAACCCAGGTGGTAGCAGTGGAGAGCATGAAGAGTGGTCTGCTGGGAGGTTATGTCTGGAAAGCAAAGCCAATATGATTTCCTGATGGTTCAGTTATAAGGTATGAAAACAAAAACAGGAGTCAAAGATGACTCCAAAATTTGGGGCCTATGAACCAGAAGAATGGAGTTACCATCAGCTGAGCTGGGGAGGACTGCCAGTAAAGCAGGTCTTTCAGGGAAGATGAGTTTTGGATGTGCTAGGTGTGAGATGCATATAAGATTATTCAAATAAAAATATCAAGGAGGCAGTTGGATACATGAATCTAGAGTTTGATAGACAAAGTATTGGTACCTTTCTTTCCCCTTTTCCTCTCTCCTTGAAAACTGCAGATACCTTCACAGATCCAGGAAGCAAGATATGGTCTAGATCAATCTTAATGGCCTAATGACCATCTACTCCAGTGTGATGCAGTTCACATGAATAGCACACACGAACCAGAAGCTGAAGTGGCAGCGGGGACTGTCTGCTCAGGGCTTCTCCAGAGCCACCTTAGTATCCTGGTGACACAAAATGGGAATGATGAAACTCCCTACACAACACAAGAATGATGAAAACTTCCCTGGTCAAACTGCTACTAGACTAGAGGGAACTTGGTCTGGGTTCCATGCTTCCACAGGCCCATCATGGATCAGCACATTGTCAGAAGCTTTTAAAAGCTGCATTATCTTTGACCTAGAAATTTCAAGTAAAGATATTGGACTGAAGAAAATAAACAGACAAATACATGAAAATGCTGATCTCAGCATTATTTATGGTGGTGAGAAATGGAAAACAACAGTAGAAAATTAGTTAAATAAATAATGGTGTATCCTTATGATGGAATACTACATAGCTATTAAACGTCATGTTGGAGGAAAAACTTAATGGAACGGGGAAATGATCATGATAGATTAAGGTTGCAAAACAATGTGCGTAATGTGCTCCAAATTATGGTGGGAGAGGGTAGTGGTGAGAATTAGGATTTTACATAGAAACTATAACAGAAAGAAAACCAAAAGGTTAGGAGAAGCTACCTTTCCATGGCAGGATTATGGGTTATTTTTTCTTGTTCTCTGTGTTATCTTAGGTTTCCTAAATTTTCTGTTGTTTACATGCATTATTGTCATAATCAGAAGAAAACCACATTAAACAAAAACATAATAAATGTTATAAAATTTTTGAAGTAATACTTATCCTAGTAATAAAAATCACTGCCTATTCCACAATGTGCCATGAGGCTTAATGTGCTTGAAGATATAAAAGAAGCCTGAAGAGTACAACATAATACCTGGAACTGGAATCTTTCCACGGCATGATGATAATGGCCACTATTTACTCTGTCTACTTCACACTACAATTGCCTCCACTGAGGCTACAACAATACTGACAAACAGTTGCACAAAACTGACAGATTCCATTCACTCAATGAAGCAGAAGCAGGAAGGAAGACCAAAGTCTTAGAGCTCTGCTAAGCCAAGTGTGGCCTTAGACTGGTGGCATCAATATCTCCTGGAAGCTTGTCAGAAATGCAGGAGCTCAGGCCCATGCTCCCCAACCACTGAATTAGAATCTGCATTTTAATAAGTCCTCAGGTGGGGCCTATGCACATTAAATGTTAAAAGCCCTCTCCAAAATACAACACATTTCCCCAGTTTGAGGTGAGTTTGAGAAGATCTCAAGAAAAAATCAGACCGCTGAGTAGTACTTCTCAACCAAAAATTTATTGTCTAAGAGATGCAAAATCACCAAATCATGCAGAAGTGAAGAGTCTCCAGGCCTTTCGGTCATGCTAAGTCTCTGACACTAACCCTAGAAAGCTACTATCATCTGATAAGCATTTTATAGGATGCGGACAGAAATCGAGCATTCCCTCTTCCACCTGAAGAATCCTGAGGCCTTGCCAGCTTGGTGGAGGGTTGTGCATGAATGGTTAATGGAGCACAGCCCAGAAGTGAACAGAAAAGAAACAAAAGTAGGTCAAAGGATTATCATGACATCTCCACGCAAGGGCCAGGCCTTTCCCAGCACTCAGAAGGCAGCTGTGTTGGAATGAGAAGCGGACAGGCTGAGTAAGGCCACTTTTCTGACCCAAATGCCCCAGTTTGCCAAAAAGGAGGGCAGGGGTGGGAAAGAAGCCTTGATTACCATATCTGTAGTCCCATGGCTCAAACAAATTAGGCCACTCACCTCATACATAAATTACTCAATATAAGATCCCTTTATGCTGCTTTGAAAATGGAGGAAACTAACATTTAGTAAGGCTCTATTCTATGCAGCATTTCTCAGCCCTGCTGTACCTTAGAATCACCTGGGCAGCTTTACAGAGTTCTGATGACTAGGTCTCACCTGGAACAGTTGTCAAGCAATCCATGGTGGGGGCGTGGTGCTGCTCTTTGGTAAAAAGCGCCTAGGTGATTCTAATGCACAGTCAGCGTCAAGTAACTCTAAATCTAGTGCCTGACAGCAGTTCAGAGAAACAGGCAGAATATCTTTCTCATTTTTAACATGATCAAGCTGGTGCAAGGTCACAAAGAAACAGAGCTAGAATTTGAGCCAGGATCTGCTGTCTAAATCTAGAGCCCTTTGGGTTTTCTATGTCTACAGGCAACTTTATTTTCAGGGGGCAAGGAAGCTAGGGGTCCTCTCAGAGTCTGACCTGAAATAACCTGCAACAGACTCCTATAGACCCTGCCATCCATATCCTTCCCCCTCCCGCCTCCTCCCCAATAAGCACCTGCACCCACCACTGGACTGCGTTGACAGGATCCAGAAGCAGGAGCCAGTGGACCAGTGGCTGAGCGGTGGGGAGATAGTGAGGAAAAGAGCAATGCCAGGAGCTACCATTCACATAGACACCGATTAGCAGGCACTACCCAAGCTACTTCAACAACCCTTGGAGGTAGACACTTCTATTTTCTATTTTCTAACTGAAAAAATGATGGAAGCTCAGAGAATCTAAGGAACTTGCTTGAATGCATACAGCTAGTAGGTGGCAAAGCAGAAAATTCAACCTGAAACCTGTTGGCATTTTTTCACTGTCTTATATGGCCTTAGGAAGCATTTTACTTAACTGCAATATGTGGGAGAACCATCAGTAGCAGAGAAAAAGGAAGCAGTGACTTAGCGGTACCTCAATAAATTACTTCTAAAGCTTTGGAAATAATGCTGCTGATTCAAGGATGGCAAGGACTCACAACACTGTCACAAAGATTCTTGCATGATGATCCTAGCAACAACCCTGCCAAAGACTCATTATTATCCCAATGTTATGGACAAGGAAACTATGGCACACAGACATTAAGTAATTTGCCCAAGGTCCCATAGATAGAAAGTGAGAGAACTGGGGGTTGTAGCTGATGACAAATTTAGTGCCTCTTTCAAGCTGCCAAGAGGTGAAATTTGGGAGGAGACATTGTTTCAAGGTGGCAAAAAGTGAGCTGAACCACTAGTGAGCAGTTTACATTCTTCCTGGAATGTGGCTTGGCTGCTGTCACTTAGCAATGTAGGACTACATTTTAGTTAGGCATATTTGTTTTAATCATTCAACCTGAAAAAAAAAAAGGGCTAGGAAATGTTGAGGGGTTAATGGCATCACAATGAAGGGCAGCCCAGGGAAACCAATAAGCAAAATATGACGAGCCAGATGGGAACAGAACTTCCAAACCTGTACCAGAGACAGCACAAGACTCGGAGTCTGTCAGACATCTGTCCAGGTCCCGGCTCTGCCATTCAAAGCCCTTATGGCAGGGGTCATGTTGAGTAACCACATGATGCCTCCTCTCCCTCTTCTGGAGAGTGGTGATCCTACAATCTCAAGAGAGCGGTACAAGCACTAAAGGAGTGTACATTCTAGAGGGTGCTGCACCCCAGGCATGGAAGACATTTGCGTTTACCCATGTGCCAGATGTCCCACTGACGTGAACACAATCCACACAGCCGTGAGATATGAGATAGATCCTATTGCTTCTCTATTTATAGATGAGGACATTGAGGCACAGAAGGGTCGCCCAAGGTCCCATGGCAAGGAGGTGATGATAGTTCAGGGCCTGAACCTAGTTCTTTCCATCTGTGAAGTTGATGTATTTTGCAATACCCCATGCTGCTCAGTCAGAATCACCTACTACATGTAGAAATGTACTTAAATGGCCATAAAGAGGAATTAAGGTTTAACATTAGAAAGAACATCTAGGTCTTGAAAGCAGACAAACTCTAGAATAGATAAGCCAGAAGTTCCAAACATGCTAGAAAAAAAACAGATTTGGAGCAGCTAGGAGTCTCTAAGGCATTCGATAGCAGAAAGAGCACAGGGACACACAGTTGCCAATTCTCTTAGGTTAGTTCAGTTAATAAATTAAATAAATAAATAAAACACAAACCTTAATAAAGAAAAAAGTCAAAACAATCTTCCCCAAACCATCAAAAATTCTATTAATTCATAAGTTACTGCTCAGTACTTTATTTCTCTAGTCCTGCTTAAACAAATATCTACTTTTAAAAATACTTTTGGGGGTTAGCAGTATAGCACTTAGTATTTTTTAAAACATAATTTTTATCACGGCATTTTCCCTTGTCACAAAACACATTTTCAAAACAACACGTAATCTTGGAATAATATTCCGCTGTTAGGCTCGGCCACACTTTACTTATTCCATCCAACTGTTTACCTTTTTCCCCACTTCTAACACTGCAATGAACATTTTTATTTTTAAATCTTCTCTGCCCATCTCTGATTATTTTCTTTGGCTAGATTCCTAGAATCAGAATACTGGACTAAAGGGAATAAGTGTTCCAAAGTCTACTGACAGTTACTGCCAAACTGCTTTCCTAAAAGGGTATATTAATTTGCATTTCCACCAGCAGCAAAGGAGAGTACCTGTCTCCCAGCACCCTCTCCAGGATCCAACACTGCCTTAAAAATAATCTTAGCTAATAAGACAAGTGAAAAATGCAGCATGAATCAGCATAGAGCATTGAAATAGTCTGCCAATAGTCATACATCATTTAAATAGTCATCTACCTGTAGTCATACATTCAGTACGTGGCACACCCAGGATGTGAACTCAATCCTTTAGCTCCAGAAGCTGGGTCCCTAACCATTAGCCCAAAGAACTTTACCACAACTTGAGTTACTCAGTAGTTGCCATGTGTCAGCTATTGTTTTAGGAAATTTTACATTGGAGTTCATAATGGCAAGGATCTTTGCATTTTTTTAAATCCCAGCCTTAATCGAATATCTCGCGGTGATAGAAATGTTCTGTAACTGCACCATCCAGTATGGCAACCACTTGTGGTTCAAGAGCCACAAGAACCACATGTGGCTCTTGAGCACTTGAAATCTGGCTTGTGCAAGCAAGGAAATAAATGATTAGCTTTGTTTCATTTTAATTAAATTTAGTTTAAAATGTGACTAGTGACTACTATACTGCATAGAATAGCTCTAGATTATCTAGTGCGTTTCTCAATAAATATGATAAAGTAAAAAACTCATGCGGTCCTCTAATTCCACCTACTTCTACCATATTTCTTTCAAGGCAAGAGCTGCCCTCTTCCTCCCTCATCTGTGTGTGTCCATTTGTTTTCTCAAATGCAAGGTTAATGCTATTTGTCTGTCATGTGGGATGATGTGAGGATCAGCTAATTAATGTTTGCAAAGAGCTGCATTGCTGACTGGTTCTCAGAATAATTGCACATTAATAAAACGTTTAAACGATCAGTTCTCATCCGGAGGCCAAAGCAGAGCTGGGTTTGTTTAGTAAAAAGCTGGTTTCTCTGACTCACCCTGAACTGGATCCTTTCACTGTGGACTTCATCAATACAAGCCCTTCGCATTTAAAAGGTTCTACCAAACAGAAGATACTGAAATTTTCCTTCACCATAGTTTTGATGTCACAGTTTGATGAGTAAATTAATAATACAAACAAGATTGGGGAGGGTGGATATTTAACCAACTTGAACAAATTGCTTTTAAGCTCTTAAGCACTTTAATTGCTTACATGATAATGATGCAAATTTTTACATGTCTCGATCCACTCTCAAAGTAGGCCTAGAAAAAGGACCTCTAAAGGGAAAAGGCTTTGCTAAGTTATCAATTTTAATTATGTGGCATTCTTGAAAGTTACAAAGTTGCCATTCTAGGAGAAACAAGGATTTAGGAGACAGAGAAGCCTATCATCAAATGCTAGTTCTAGTTGTGTGACCCTGGGCTCAGCCTTACTGAGCTTCAGTTTCTCTGATACACAGAAAACACTGAGTATGTGTTCGTTCTTGCCTCATTTTCCACCTCCTATATGACTACAGGATGAGAGGACTGACTCTGCCCCTCTGCACTTTATTTCCACTGTCTGTGGAAATAAAGATTATTCCCCAAATCTAAAATGAAAGAATGGACACTTCATAGTGCCATTCTACAAATATAAGCAACTCCTCTTGACATCCAGGGATCATGAGTATTACTTTTTGAAATAATGTCAGAGCAGTAGATAGCTTGAAATCTTGCTACTCCATGTGTGGACCATGGACCAGGAGCATGGCAGCACCTGGGAGCTGGCGAGAAATGCAGATTCTTGGGCTCCTCCCCAGACCAACTGAAGCAGAATCTGCATCTTAACAAGATTCCAGAACTAGGGGTGTGCACCTTAGAGTTTGAGATTGCACTAACTTAACAAAACATGGAAACCACTCGCTTCTCCCAACCAATTTTATAGTGAGGAAAAGTGGCATCAGGAATTGGCAAAGTTTACCCAAAGCCATAAATGTACTAACTGCAACCCTTTTGTTTGACTTTCAAGGGGTGCAAGACCAGCCTTTCAGAAATCAACACTCATCCCACAGCGAGAAAAACGACTTTCAAAGAAAAACATTCTTAAAACCTAATGTTCTTAAGGATTTTAATGATTAACCAATTGCCTCTGATACCCTTTTGCACTATTGGGTGAGGCTACAGTGCTGCCATTGTGTAAAGCGAGTGCAGAACACACAGGAAAAGGAACTGGGGTGCTGACCACTGCTCTGGAGATCCCATACGGCCTGTTTCCTTTCTGTTTTCCAAATGAAAGCAAAGCTCTGATTTGATGTTCAGAACATGACAAAGAATAGAAACATCCCTTCACCTTCCCTAGTGAAACTAGAGTGGCGTAAGTATCAAAGCAGCATCTAAACTGTTGTCTGAAGTCAGAGTCAACCAACAGAGAGGGCTCCCTCTGTGGTGACCATACTGTGAAACAATCCTGCGGTGACCTGTCTACCTGATCTAAAGGAACTCCTCATGTCTCCTGCTGAGCATGAGGGCACCTTGGAAATGGGAGGACCGGACTTCCCCCACTGGTTCCACTGAATTCTTTGTTAGATGACTAGCTATCTAACTACAGGGAATGCATCTTTTCTGGGTCACAGAAATTCCACACGAGGAGGGGGACTGGCAAAAGCACCCTCTGACTGGACTGAACCACGCAAGGAGGGGACAAGATGCCTAACAATTTCCACTTTCAAAATAGCATGTAGGCATGTTGATTGATTGATTGATTGTGCCCTGGGACTGTGAAGGGAGACTCCGTTGGGTTGATTTTTCCCAGTAAAATGCCATACAGCAGGTGGAGATAAGCTGTGGGGTAGAGTCTCAACTGTTTGCTTTGTAAGATCTCTCAGGCCAGTTTAAGGCCTCTGAACCAAAGGGAAGGAAAAAGGTGGGAGGGGGAAATCCACAGCCTCAGCAAATGCTGAAGACACACACTCTTCTCGGAGGAACTGTTTGTCATTCACCATGGAGCCAGCCCCACCTACAATGCTGAGGAACATATTTACATATTTCAACTCCATTGCTGGCTGAAGCACTCCAGAAAGTGATGATTCCAAGAGCCAGGGAAGAAAAATGTTCTTGGAAAAAGAATTTGTGTATCAGTTGGGCAGAACAGCTCAAAATTATGCAAATTCCCTGCTTGAAGTTTGACTGTCACCCCTGCCTTCTTCTACCACCTGGGCTCCCAAGCCTGTAAGGGACTGCAAAGTAAATAGCCATATTCTGGTTAAAAAGATGAAGAAGACATCACGGTTTACCTAACTGCTTTTCATGTGTGACAGAAGCTTTAGTATGGTATCTGCCTTTAACCCTGAAATGCTACTTTCTAGGAATTTATCTTAAGGAAATACTAAAACTGCACAGTATCTACAAGGATGGTTACTACAGTCTTGTTATAATGGAAAATGAAAACTAAACACAAAGTCAAAAAATTAGGTACTCATTAAATTATATCTGCCGTACTATAACATTGGGGGTCTATGTAGTATTACAAATATCACCATAGGAGGAAAAGTTAGAGCATGAAAAGATTTGCATACTTTATCATTAGATGAAAATAAGCATTCAAAACATTATACTAGGATCTCATCATTTTTTCTACATTCATAAAGTCACAAGGTACAACTCAAAATGGTGGGTGTAACATTTTGGCTTTGCTTTTCTGTGTAATGCCTGAATTTGCTACAGTGAGCACATATTACTTTGGTCATTAGAATAAAGACTGTAAAAGAAAAAAAAAGTAATAAATATATAACCCAGGGAGCAATAGGCACACATATTTACATTGTTTCATTAGACATTTTCCTTATAGAGAACATTCAGGGATCTGTGTTTGCTTGGCTCCCTAAGAACTGGGGCATGTTACTTTCAAAGTGGCCCCCACAGCCCATCTGTCAGTGCAAAGCAAAGATGGAGTGATTCAGGTTTCAGTTACAATAAAAGCCAAGCTGACAGACCATGTAAGAAGGCAGGTAAAAATCAGCCCCTCAGATCTAGAATTGACATTGATTTACCCTGCTAGGTTCTTGGAATCAAATCTGCAAGGAGGTGATTTAAATCCTATTGTTCTTTTGTTTAACTTTTTAGATTAACGGATGTGGGAGAAGGTACTGGGACAGGAACTACAGAAGGTTTGGGCTGGGGCTGTGTAGCTATTTGTTAGACCAGGACAGGGGCTAAGTACCCAGGTGGAGACTTGCACCACTGGTGCTTATCAAATCTCATTTTCCTTCAACCTCTAGCACAATGAGAGTGTGAGTTGGCATCTTAAATTGAGTCTCTGGCTTATGTTGCCCAACAATCTTTAATTCCTAATCACCTTCTTTTCCCTTATTTGTAACTTTTGATTTGGAAATATTGGGTTATGTAACATGCCAATCTGCATGAGGATGCAACTCTGTCAGAGAAAGGGACTCCATGAAGCACAAATTCTAACAAAACTGGAAATGACTTTCCTAAGAAAAGAAAAGATATTTTCATTTCAAGCATTTGAAGCTGGTTTTAAATAGGCTGGATGTAAGGTTGGTGGTTCTTTTGGGGCTGTTGATTTCTCTGCCCAGTCTCCACCCAACAAATGCAGGATGCTTCCTGGAAAGGGATAAGGAGGTAGAAGGGTACAATCATCTGTGAAGGCACCACAGTATGCCAGAGGCCTTAGCGATGTTAATACTGACAGTGTTGCAAACTAAACAATATTGTGCCATTTTACAGGGGAGAGGACTGAAGCTCCAAAGACAATTTGCCTAAGCTCACAGAGCCATGATTCCAACCCAATAGTTAAGGGATTAAAGTCACATCCTATCATTTTACTCCCACAAAACCACCAAAGATTGAGGAGACTATACCAAATAGAATCAGATTCTATTGGAGGTGAGTCCGTGGGAACCCACTACTCTAATACCTAGCCTTCTAGCTCATATTCCAGGCCACTCCACTCACTACAGAACTATCCTTTGATGGTTCTTGTTCAGACCAAGCACTAGTTCTGCCCCTTGGGGTTCGCACTGGTCAAGGTCGGTCTACTAGGGTGACCGATCGGCTTACTGCACCACTTTACCTCCACCCCCAAACAGAGGCCTTGATGAGAACAGGACGCGAGCAGAGGAATAATCCAAGAACTCTTTCTAGAAAACCGAAGCTCTCCGTCCCCGATTCCCCACCACAGAAGATGGCAATTCCACAAGCCCTCCGCAACCTGCCCTCCCCTCAGTTCAAGACACATGCTGGGAATAAAAGCTTCTCCGAATTACTCCCCTAAAAGCACACGAACATCTATGCCCTAAGTCCTGGCTGAATCTCTTGAGGACTTTCAGTTCCCCAAATATTTCCAAGGACCCACTGCACGCAAGGTGCCGCTAAGGGAGACACCCGTTCACTCTAGGCAATCAGCTCCAACAGGTCTAGTTCCACTAAGTGTAAGGGTTTCCCGACAACACCCTCACCAGAGAAAACGGATTCTTCCCCAGCATTCCCTTAGAACACCTGGAAAGGGAAAATCCGTTTTTTGCGCTATATGTGCCTCTGATGCAAATCTCTCTGCTCCCCAACACACACACACACACACACACACACAAATGCACACACACACAGGCGCGCAGAAAACTAGTTCCCACTGTCACCACCAGTGAAAACACCCCTCGTAACTTTGACGAGAAGGGCTCCCGCTAAAAGCCGAAGCGCAGGGCAGCCGAAGCGCAGGGCGTCCGAAGCGCTCTGTGAGTGCGGAGGAACGCGGACGGGCGGGGGAGGGGAGAAAGGCGCGGCCGGGACTCAACACTGTGCCGCGCGGCGCTTGCAGCTGGAACCTGGCCTGGAATGCTGTAGTCTCGGCTCCAGTTTACCGCCCAGGCCCCGCCCACCCGGCCGCCCTGCTGGTTCGCACCGCGGCTCTGGCCACCGAGGAGCCCAAAGTTGGTGGTGTCCCGCGGACTCCGGCGCAGAGCGCGAGGGAGTCGCGGCCGACTCCGGTACCCCGAAGACAACTGGAGGCCGGCGGGAAAGGCGGGTCACGAGGAGCCGGGGCGCGGGAGTGGAGATGCGCGGGCCCTGCGCGCCGGCAAACAGGTTGCGGCGGAGTCCCGTCCCCTCCCCCTCTGCCGTCCCCGCCGCGACCCGATTCCCGCCCTGTCCGGGGAGCGAACCCAGCCGCCTCCGGGGAGCCCTCCTTCTTCCTGGATTCCCGCGGCTGGAACAGAGCCCCTCTGGTAGCCGGGCTAAAGGCTCCTTCAGCAAGGTCAAGGCGCGGCCGCCTGGCACCTGGGGATTTTTTTCCAGCCGAGCACTGGCTTTGCAATCGCATTGTTAAGGATCATGGCAGCGGCAGGAAATTCGAAGGGCCCCACAGGTCTGCGCGAGGGAGGATTTATTTTACAGCACGGAACAGATTCAGACAGATCGGGGATTTCAGTGGGAGGGGACGAGAGGTTTCAGGACGCTGGAATGTGGCAAAAACAAAACACTCCCCACCCATGCACACCACCATCTCCTGACTGCGGGCTGGGGGGAAGGGAGGAGTTCAGGGCCAATGTGTCCCAGACTTCAGCGTTCCCCACGGCTCTGTCAGGGCTGGGGTGGCTTATCCCTCTACAGACGAAAATCAAGATTTAAAAGCACACTCTTACTGTGGTTTCTCTATCAACGCCTATCAACGTGATACACAAGCTGCGGCGCTGGAGGGAAGCGGCGAGACGGGGAGAATAAACGCAACAGAAGCAAACTGCTGTCTGCAGAGGGGAGAGGCGAGGGGACTGAAGCCATACCCGGCCCCAGCCCCATCCCGTCCCCATCAGCGCCGGGCTAGCCCAGGAAACCAGGAATAGGTGTAGGTAAGGGTGGCAGCCCGGCGGAGCCAGCGTTCTACTTCCTCTAACCCCTTGCCAGCTTGGGCCTGGATGGCTGGGCTGCCTGGGAATCTCCAAGGGGGACCAGGCACCGCGGGCAGGTTTCTAAACACGCGAAGGGCACAGGGTGTGAAAGACGAGGAGGGGCGCCCAGGAAGGGCGGAAAAGAGGGGTTTTGGGGCTCCCCAGGACACCAAGTCAGTTTCTGAAAACGGCGTTCCCTGGAAGGCCTTCCAACACCTCCGAGAGAAGACTTAGAGCTCTGAAGACTCAACGAAACCTGAGTTCTGACTGACTCCTCCTCTGCGATCAATTCCGGATGCCCCCACCGAGTCCCTGCCTCGGTAACCGGTTCTTTGGGGGACAGCAGCATCAGCACCCTACGCCCATCGCACAAGTGGGCGCCGTGGTGCGAGGCGTATCCTAGCTACCCGGGCCGGGGTGGGGGCGCCCCGGTACTTACACTCCCCAAGCAGGCAAACTTTAAGGCTTGTCTTTCGAGAACCGGGTGCTGGCATCACAGTTCCGGGTAATCACCAAGCAGCTTATGTAATTGCCCGCGATGCCGTTCGGCAGATCTCTCTCCTTACGCGTCCTGAGAGCTCAGTATATGGGCACCCTTTTCCCCCCACCCCCCACCCCGGCGATAGGAATCCCGAGCGTGCCCCACTGCCACCTTCTACAAAGCAGCAGGGTGATCTTGTGTGCTAGTCAAACACCAAGCCAGCATGCAGGTTCCAGCAAAACCCCGGCTGTCTCCCTGCGCCCCTTTCAGTGCGTTGATGGTTTACGGATAACTGCATCTCTATAAACCCTCTCTCCAGGGTTAGGGGGTGGGAGGGAGTTAGAGATAGGGTGGGGGGTTGGCGCGGTACTGTTGAGGGCTCCTCACCCAAATGAACAGTAATGCACTTATCCACATGGACGCGGGTGCATAAATCGCCTTAACGTTTTGCCCTGAAAGGGGAGCCAATTTCCAAAGTTAAGGATCACGCAGTTGAATTTCCAGTACTTTCCAACCTCGCCTAGGCGGGGGCAGTCAGAGAAGGGGCGGGCAGCAGGCAGCTAAGTCGCCCGACCACCCCGCCAAGAAGGACTCACTAGTTGAACCCCTCGCCCTTCACCCAAGTAGTTGGTTGTGTATTCCTCTGTTGGCGTGTGTGTACACACACACACACACATACACACACACGCCGCCCCACTACCTTCCCGTCTGCTCCTCCAATGTAACGACCGCATTTAAAAATGGCAATTAAAATGACTAAGGAGCTCGGTGATCACATTTCAACCCTGGGCACATTTCCCGAAGCTGGGGGTGAGAGTAGTCACACAGTCACACTCACACCCGGGAGCCCTCCAAGCGTCCATACGGCGGCTGCAGCCTCAATTGGCTCCGAGACGAACGTCAATACCGCGGCCGGGCGTCCGGTGAGGAGACGCGGGCGACCCACGGGTTGCAGAGGGCGAGGAGCTCGGGTCGCGTCTCCCGGTTGAGCTCCAACCACCGCCCGTGCGGGGCTGCTGCAGCCGGCACTTGCCCCGCAGGGCAGGCTGCAGCCGCTGAAGCCCGGCGCTGCCT